>NC_133461.1:47331428-47633214 GCF_048565385.1 Saimiri boliviensis
TAGCAATTCAGTAATAACGTACATACTTCAAAACGTCCTGTTGCACACAACAAATATAAACATTTTTAATTTGTCAATTTAAAATAATTAATTTCAAAAATGTTATTGTCTCTAATGGAGGCTAGATCAAGCTATGATTATACATACCTTGGTACACAGGTTATGGATGTTACGATACGTAGTGCTAAAGGAAAGGAGAAAATTTTAAAAATTTCAAAAGTTTTTAGAATGCATTTTTTCTTCCTAGCTTGGATTTCACAATCTGATGCTTCAAACTCTCTCTGAAGAATTTCTAAACAACTTTGACCTGATGTCTTTTCATCCTGTCTTCCTAGCAAGCATCTAGCCTTGGGTAAATCCTTCTACCTGTATTCTCTTTGTCTGAACATAAACTTCTGAGAAACTGGAAAAAAGAGTCCCACACTTGAGCCAACTGACATAGTCACCAGTGAGATTAGTGTTCTAACTAACAAGTTTCAGTTGAATTATGTTTCACTAGGCAATGTTCTTTCTCATTCTCTACAAGGTATAGGAGATACTTCATCTTTTATACTTTCTTCCCTTTTTCCACACTGACTTTTCTTCTCAATAGACCCCTCCCCACCTAGATCACCACTTTATATATAAAGAAAATAGAACACATGAAGATGTAAAGTCCAATTCTGGCTTCCAGCAAACCAACAGTCTTGTCCACATCTATGACCACCTCTTTTTTCATTAAAATGGAAATTTCTTCACCAATGTCAGGTCCATAATGGCTCCTGTATTTACAAGTGGTGTGCTGTCCTGAATATTTAGGATATCACATCAACTTATTATCTCATATTCTATACAGAAAACTTTCTATCTTCATATAAGCTTGTTTAAATCCTTTCCATCTAATATAATAACACCATAGCAAATAGAAAAAAAAAAAAAGTAAGCTCAGCTGGGTACTGTGACTCACTACTGTAATCCCATCACTTTGGGAGGCTGAGTCAGGAGAATAACACGAGCCCAGGAATTCAAGGCCAGCCTTTGCAACATACTGGGACCCCATCTCTACTTTTTAAAGCAACTTCTTTTATATTAAAAAGCAGTGACAAGACATGTACATAAGCAATAGAAATAGGGAACGGAAGTAGAAGCACAACAGAAACAGTCATATGTTGCTAATTGGAGTATAAATTAATTCAATCTTCATTGGGAGGCATTCTGGCAATATCTATTAATTTTTTTAAAGTATATATTCTTTTACTATGAGCCTAAATCCTAGGAATTATCTTACACTGTACTTGGAATACATAAATGACAAATGTTATCGTTTATTTATTGCAGTATTATTGGTGATAAAAAAGCTAAGTAAAATCAACGCACTGCCTAAAGCCTGCAATGGCTCTGCAATTCTCTCAGAGAAAATATTCAAGTATTGTCAGTGGCTGCTCTTTGATCTCATCTTCATCATCTGCCATTTCCCACTTCACCTCCTGTACCCTAGGCACATTGACGTTCCTGCTGTGCTTCAAATATACTAGGCATGTGCGGAAATAATACACTTTCCTTTGATTGGAACGTGGTTCCCATATTGTCTGCCTCTCCCACCTTCAATATAAATTACAAGAAGGTTTTAATCATTATCTGTTTTGGTCATTTATAAAAATCTGAAATAATCCTGGACATAAGAGGATATAATACAAATAAATTGAGTGAATGAATTAACCTAGATATGTAATAAAATTGAGTGTCTAAGTACAATATGGCAAATCCATAATAATACTATGCACTACAAAAGAATTAAAAAATGACCATGCTTTTTGCTATTTATGTTCAATGGAATATATAGAAATCATATGTTAAATGGGAAGGAAAAGAGAGTCATAATAGTATGTTACGTATGTAGCAAAATTTGAAATAAAGGAAAAACGTTAATTTATAGTTGTTTGCTTTTCTACAAAGAAACTCTAGAAATATATTAAAACATTAAAATGTACTAATTGTACTCACATTATAGTTTTGAATTTAATCACTAAACTGCCTAACTGTTAGGGAACTGGAAAGCACAGTCTAGTTTATAGCCTTGAATCTAGCTGTTCATTGCAATAGAAGAAGAGGAGAATGAGTTTTATGGGCAGCCGGGATGTTTTCTCTATGGTCTTTAAGAAAATACTGTGTGCCACAGAATATATATATATCCCGATTTCTTCCAGAATTCCTAAAACCGAGCTCCTTTTTTTTCAGTCCTGTATCTGGATGGCAACGTCTGCTTAAATCCTTAAATAATGCCTGCTGTTAAACTTTTCCCGTCACTTTATTTTAATTATTCATAGAAATCTGCAACAGTGCCGCAGTTGTTAATAATCTAAAATGCGTGCTCCAGCCATTATGTAATCCTTTCCACAAACTTGTTTTCCCTCAGTTTTTGAATTTCCCAACCTTTAAATGATTTCAAAAGCAGTCAAATATTCCTTTCCGCTACTTCTTTGCCTGAATGCTAGTGCATATGTTTTCTAGTGTGTCATTTTCTTCTGTTGTTTTTCTAGTCACTTCTAACTCTAACTTAAATCTGACTGCTTCTTAAGGACACTTCCCTGCCTGCATACCTCTCTAATAATGCAGGGCCAAGGAACAGAAGAGATAGTCTTTTTGCGCCCATTGTGACTTTCAAGTCATTTTTCTCCATTTCTTGTTGCAAAAAGCTGACATCCTTTGACACCTGATGAAACTTCCTCATCAACCCATACCCTGGTTCCATAACAACTAATTGAAAATCTTAAATCTTCGTTTCTCTGCCACTGTTTTTTCTCCGTAGCTCTGTCCTGTACGTGATTGTTCCTTTTGCCATCTTGACATTTCAGTGCTTTAAATTATCAATTGGAGTCCCTGTAGGAAACTTTATTTACCATTTGTGGTTCACAGAAAAAGGTTATAAAAGGATAACATATAAAGGAAGGCAGAGTTATAAGAAAAATTGTGAACTAACCTGAAAAATTATCAATTAAAAACAAAATAAAAAGAAAAAAAGTAGTAAAAAGGCAAGCAAGAATATAATCATTACTAAAGAAAGAATGGAAGAGGGAAAGAAAAATTAAATAAAATGTCACATCTCAGTTCTGCCATTTATTAGCTATGGACTGTGATCATATTATGGGGAGGGCTCTGCAAATAGAAATATCCAGTGGATCAATCAGCTCTTCTCAAGTATGGTGCCTCTTAGATTTTCTTGTAATGGGCTACTTACCTGTCTCTCTACTTGAGGCAAGTAAGCAGTTATGCTATATGTATAAATGTTGTGGGAAGATAAATGGAATGAATGAATGGAGTCACAAATTGACTCACTTGTTAGCTTACATCTGTAGTTCACAGAGCCATTCCAGAGACAAGAACTTTTTAAGAAAACTGTCACACATCTCAGTGCTGTGTTCCTCATTACATTGTCCCCAATTGAGATACATATTTATTTACCTGTATACTCTAAAACCAGATGTCACAGACTGAACTAACCTGTGATGATACAAAGATTACATTAACCTATAATTAGTAAGCTATGAAACATCAAGATTCTTTTGTCTTCTTGGCTAGATACTACCTCTCAAAAGACACACAAAAAGATGATTGACTAAGCAGGTTTTCAGACAAAGTTGTTCCTACTTCTCTTACTCACACTAGCCCAGTTGAGCTACCTCCATATTTTTGCATTTGCTCACACCACTCCCTGAGTCATGCAGGCTCCTTGAATCAGTGATCTCTCTCATCTTTTAGGTCATATCTCAAATACCACCTCTTCAGTGAGGACCCACCTCATATCCTAGCCAAATTAGCTCCTCTTCACCCTGTCACTTTACAGAAGATCAAAATATTAATTTTTAATATAATTTAAAATGTAAAATTGTTGATTTTCTATTTATCTATAAGTTTTAATCATTTAAAGTTTTTCTCTGCTTGCTACATAAAATCCCTGATGGGAAGTACCCTGCTTGTCTTGTTTTCTGCTGAATTTCCAAGACACAGAATGATGTGTTTCATTTAAACGTCATGTATAGATGGTTTCTATCATACATATGATCTAAGCTTTAAAATTGTAGAATCCATTAATAACTTGTATTCATAAATATATATTTATGTATCATGATATATGCTATATAAGCAAATGTATACAGTGATGTATAATACATGTGTACATGTGAGTGTGTGTATGTGTGTGTGTCTGTCTCTCCTTGTCTTCAAAATGTTTTGTCAATTGAAAATTCCTTTACTTGTAGAAAAAGGCCCTATATTTTGAGAAGCTACTGATGAGAGGGTTACATATTCTCTATTTGAAGAAGTATTTGCAATATTCTTTAAAAAACATTGATTTGTCTTGAAATTTGCTAATATCAAAGCATTAGATGAATTTTCAACTTTTGCTTGTGAGTTAATGAGTTAATAATACCCGAGTTTGAGTTCTTATTAAGCCAATCACTCCTTCAAATACGGTATAAATGTTTGAATTCTCAAGACATGAAGAGTGGAAATTTAGCCATTGAAATACGTGACATCCTTGGAATAAAGAAACAAGCTCTTTGCATTTTCTTACAAACTTGAGCGTTTAATAGGAAAGCAACACAGACTAACAGGCTAATACAAATTGCTACTTAATGATTTTCTGTCATCCAACATATCTGCATTTTGTTTCATTTCTATTTCTTATATTTGTTGTAATAGTATTTGTTGACTCATTTACTCTATTTATGACAAGTGGCATTATAACATGTGGGTCTTTTTTTTTTTTTTTTTGACTGAGCTATTTAAGTTGTGGTGTATAAAATGCACTCTTAGCTGCTGTAATGAAATCTACTCATGCCCCTGTCTCTAAAGAATTCACCCCTAATACCTTGTAATCCATAAAGGACTCCCGTATAGCTTTATGAGGCTCTTAGGTCCAGAATATCAATAAAATTTGAAAAGAAGAATGTATGCTTGCTTTATATCTCAGATTTCTGATATGTCCCATCAGATTCATTTTATATTCTCTCTTCATCATCCCATATAACCCTTTATATTCGCCGCTACTTGCAATTTTCATGTCAAACTTCTCCTTAGAAGTTTTACTAACCTGAAGATTTAAGAAGGGAAATAAAATAGACTAATAAAGACTGGCCTTGTGGTCGATGTCCATGTCTCAGTAATAAGATTTGACAAAGGAAATTTTATTGAACCAGAATAGAGCAAAACTTGTCAACTACTGATGAAGAAATACAAATAACCATAAACTCATAGTAAATCTCTGCATGATAACACTATTAAATGAGTCATTTGACATAGTGTAGACATTTATTTATGTTTTAGCATCTTGCTAGTTGTTCTGCCATCAATCTAAAAAATTATCAGAAAATGAGGTATCAATATTCCAGCTGTGCTACAATTGGCTCTCTGAAATCTGCCAGACAGATTCTACTTTAAGATTCCAAGCTCCATGCCACAGATAAGTTTACTTATGACTTTGCTGGAAGGTGATCCAGTGGAAATAATATAAGGAACTTTTTCAAAGATAGTTGAGGCTGTAACATCGTCAGTGATCTAGTTCAATTCCAGTGTTAAATTGGTGATTTAAACTAGACCTCCAAGATTTATTACAGCTTTTATAGTGCATGGTCTGTGCATAATGTTGCACATTATCCATGGCATTTCATGAAACATCCTATTAATAGATGTCAAAACTAATGTCCTTTGAGAGTTGAACAGGGATCCTATCAGTATGTTACTTCAGGCTTTAAAGACTTTGAACTCTCACCAAACGTTTAATATAAAGTTCCAACTTGTATTAGCTTGGATATATACAGTAAATTTATAGTCTCTATTCTCCTCCTCTTAGATAAGTGCATGTGACAATTTTGCTCATTAGCCAGTAAACTCTAAGCCTGAGCAAATGCCTAAAAAACAAACAAAAAGCCAAGTCAGTAGGGCATTCTTTTTTAACACAAGGTGAAATATTCTTATGTAGAGGAATAGGGGAAACTATTGAATAACTATCTTGAAAAGTTTTACAAAATATCTATTTTCATTAAATGGAAAACCCATTGAAACAAAAATGCAACACAGCCAAAGTCAAATTCTGAAGCCTGTCTGCTATCCTTCCAGATAATATGCATCTCAGTGCTCTTGAATAGTTATTAAGCAATCTTGGCTAAATTACCGGTCACAAAAGCATTTCCTCTTCTTGTCTAATGTTTATTGTAATTATATGCAAATAGTTTGGTGCATATTTAACAGAGAAAGATTATTTAAAAGAATATAAAGTTTCTTATTTTTAATTAAGCTTGATATAGATTTTAAAGTAGTTTATAATTTATATCAAATGGTATTGATTTGCATGAAAAATTACTGACATTTACTACCTCTGACTCTGTGAATATCTTGTCATTCAAGAACCATTTTATTTTTGAAATTTTTCATCTTATTGTGATAGAATTAGTTCATATCATTGCTGTACCTGAGCATTCTAGGTACCTACTGCTGTGTAACAATCACCCCACATACCATAAAACCACAAGCATTTTACTAAGCTTAGATATTCCTGTGAGTCAGGAGTTTGGGCTTATACAATGGGAATAGCTTATCTCTGCTTCATAAGTCCAGGGCTCAGCTTGGAAATTTCAGTTACCTAGTGGTGACTCAAAGGGCTGGGAACTGTAATTATTTGGAGGCATTTTCACTTGCATGTTTGGTACTTCAGCTGCAGTGACTCAAAAACTGGTCTCACATGGCACTCTTGACCTGCACTCCTGCCTGAGTCCTTCTCTGCGTGGTTTGGGCTTCCTCAAAGTATGGTGGCCTGAAAATAGTCAAATTTCTTAGATCATGTCCCAAGACTCCAGTGCAAATATTCCAGGGAAAAAGGCAGAAGACATATGACTTTCTGACTTAGCCTTGAAAGTCTTAGAGTCATATCTACCTATGATCTTAGTCAAAGTAGTTATAAGCCCAGTCAAATACAAAGAAAGGGAACTCCACCTCATAATGGAATGAGCATCAAATAATTTGTGGTTGCATTTTAAAAGTAACATCCTATGTTATCTATACAATTGTGCTTTCAGTTTGACACACAGTTCTTCTATTCATTTACCAATAAATATCTATATATTTTCAATAAAATAAAGTTAAAGATATATATATATATAAAGTAAATGGAAAGTTTTGAAATAACAATCTGATTCTATTACTAATTTAACTGAATCTAATGGTACATCATGGAAAGAAGTTCATTCTCATTATGAGGTCTCATAGGTGAAATGCCCCAGAAATTTGAAGAAAGTCCCTTGGTATTTTGCCAGTGTCTTTTCTTCAAGAAAGTCCTTTAGATTTACAATTTTTCTTTTGATTTTAGCCTTTCAAGCTTTAGTAGTCCCATGAAGAGTGTCATAGGCAATGAAATCTCTCTGATGAGATAATTCAAAATTTTAATGATAACAGAGACTATTAAGATCTCCAAAGGTAAAGATGTTCACTTTCATATTGTTCCCTTGAGAATTAACATTTTTTTTTCAAGGCTCGGGAAGATAAGCTTAAATGTTTCAAATCATGTAACTTGCTTATAAATTAACCCATGGATTAAATGCGTGCTTTAAAAACTATTAATGAGGAAGGACAGAAGGAGAAGTAAACTGGGAAATAAAGTAACAATAATTTGGGTGGAAAGGGTGACGTGCATTGAAAAGAAACATTAATTGATCATGTGCAAGGAATTATGAGTGGAGGAAACAAAGCACACTTTTCTAATCACAACAAGCAGAAGTTTTGTTTTTGTTTTATTTGTGAAGGTGGAAGAGTATTGGGCCCCTGTAGAAAGTGAAAAGATAATACTGAAGTAACCTAAAGTGTCCTTCTATATTTTGTTTCTGTAGGAGTGTTGGAACCTATAAAACGCTGTGTCTTGGTGAAAAAAATATATATATATTCCAAATGTATCAAAACTGTCCTAGCCTAAAAAGCAATAAGCAGCAGTAATACGAGAAATGTGAATTAATGCTATGATTTTGATAAAATTCTCAGTTATTCAGGTGTATTATAAGAAAATCCCTGACTCCTCTCATGTTTTGTTAAATCAGATTACAACAACTATAAGAGACTTTGTCAAATGCTTCACATTCAACTGAGAATGTGAATCCGGAGAGGAACTGGATGTATTCATTACAATGTTTTTTTATAATATTAATTAATTATACAGTTTTTTCTTTTTATAAAGTATGGCATAGTAAATAATTTTCTATAATATATGTCTAATTGTTACATTAGGATAAATATATGGCTTTCTAAATATTGTTACTCAATTTTGGGGAGTGGGAGAGGCTCAGCTCCCCCAAGAGGATGTTCTTCCAGGCTTTTGGTCTCTCACTCTCCCAAGAATGGGAAGGAGAACCCCACCGGGTGCGGTGCACTCATAAAGTAAATATCAGACCCCAAAGAGTTTTGTGAAAAATGTTTATTTAGGCAAAGAAAGAGAAAAAAGAGAGAGAAAATGATGAGAGAGAGAGAAGCTTCCATGAGACTGTGGAAGGGGATCCAGATCTGGAGTCTGGAGAGGTGTGGAAGAAGGGGACTTTTAACCTGAGAGGAATTGCCTCCCCCTTTAACTTTCCTAACCTATGAAAGGAGTTCCTTTAAACTTCCACTGGAGTGATTGATCTTTGATTCTGCCAGTGCACCAAAGTTTAAACAAAGACCTTTAAGACCCGGGATGGGGTTGGGGAAGGCATTGCCCTGGTAAGTTCTTGACCTTGAAACTACACCCCCTTGTGGACCAGGGAGGAGAATACATTTCCTCATTATGACTTGAGTGCATTGCCACCTAAGAAGGACATTTGAAATCTGTGGTGAATATGGCAATATATCGTTCAATTCCTGGTTCAAAGAAGTATTTGATGACCATTTCCCAGGAATGACAGCTGTCAGCTATCAGTCCATTCTAAGATGACCTCAACTGCAGTAAACTAACTCCTGCAAAGTCATGCCCTTCCCAGGACATTCACATCCAATGTATAAAGCCCTGGCTATTTGGGATAACCCTTGCAAGTAATTTAGCACCAGCTCTTACCACTCAGTGAAGTGGGTTCAGTCAAGTCTGTTGCCAGACCCCATCACACCTGGACTTGTTCGTAGCCACTCCTGCATCCTTCCTCTTCCTTCCATGGTGAATAATTCCAACCAAGATCACTCCCTAATAAATGTCTAACATGATAACCTCCACCAGAGGCTGTCTGCTTTCAGAAAACACAACCTACAATAGAATTTTAACAATTAAGGTTAATCAAACCTGAATATAAACTATCAGGTTACACTTACATTTTTAAGATATACAAAAAATGCCTTCTACTAGGAAAAGAGTTACTTATTCTCGGTGTATATAAGTTTCTCTTCCAATTGATTATGTCACTTTGAATTAAAATAACTCACTCACTGATAATGGAAAGTGTCAGAGTCAATGTCAATCCACATTTCAAAAGCATTATTGGAATAATGTATCGAGTAAAAGTTTGATAAATGGAGATTGACTTGCTAGATTATGCTGCTGCCAAATAATTCAATGGTAAATAAAATTGTTTGAAATGTCGTAAAATAGATGATCATTTTCTTCTATGCAAGGTAAAAGACAAGCTTGAACAATAACAGAGCTACCCCTAATAACTTCCTTTAATGGAAGCAAATTTCAGTTCTTATAATGACAGCTGGTGGGTTATGGATTCTTTTCAATAACTTTTAAAAAAGGCTAATTTAGAACCCATAATGGGAATAATTGACTATAAGAAACATAAAAGCAGCTGTTTCTTTTTGTTTTTAAATAAGAAAATGTCAGTATTTTCACTGTTTCTTTACTGTTTCTTCTTAGTTTTATATTTTGTTTGTCAGTGTAGGTGATTTGGTAGTATACTTTCTGTTTGTCACTTACCTGTTTTTATAGTCATATATATGACTATAGTGATGATTCTCCTGCCTCAGCCTCCCAAGTGGCTAGGATTACAGGTGCCTATCACCACACCCAGCTTTTTTTTTGGATAGAAACATGGTTTCACCATGTTGGCCAGGCTGGTTTCAGACTCCTGACCTCAAGTGATCTGTCCACCTAAGGTTTAAATTTATGCTTTAAATGCAGAAATATAAATTTTCTAAAAATAAGACCATCATTTTATATATCCACAATGTTATGATCACATCCAAGCAATTCAAATTTTTTTACTAATATCTTCTAAAATGTAGTCCATATTAAAACTTCCCAAATAATCCCAAATGTCTTTTATATAGGTAATTTTAAAGTCAGAATCTCTAATCAAATTCATATATCACACTTTGTTTTTCTGTCTTTAGTCTCAATTTAACTGAAATGTTCATCTCAACTCTTTTTCATAATAGTTGTCTTCCTTGTTGGCTTTATCTAATTATTTCCTTTGGTAACTTTTAATTTGTTGATTTATTTCTTATATTTCCTGTAATCTTTGAAATAGAATTAAAGTACCGCTTGGACACATTTTAAATAGTTACTTGGGGGAATGTTTCCTGTGCTGGTTGATTGCAGCGTATCAGGAGGCTTATTATTAAATTGTCCCATGTTTAGTGATTGCTTGGGTAAGGTGTAGGCAACTGCTCTTTTAAAAATATTTTTTTTCCTTTAATTTACAGGTAATCAGTAACATGATACTCTAGCATCATGAGAATTTATTTTTCCCCCCAGAATCATTCAATGAATGGTTTTACCAACTATTAGTGATTATTTTTCTGAGTCAAACATTTTGTTAAGGGTTACAAAATGGTGAATTTCAAAGTATATCTTTCTTTCTATATTTAATGGCTGAAATTCTTTTATAATAAATTTTTTTCTTAATTGGGATGTACTATGTTTTTTTCATCCAAATGTACAACCAAAGCTTAACTCCTTCCCTTACCAATATTCAGATTAAGTAGTTAGTGTAATAATCACTTCCAGTAGAGTTAAATGGACTGTTTAAAGTTTTCAATCAATATTGCAGACTGGGGAAAGTGGCTCACACCTGCAATCCTAGCACTTTGTGTGGCCAAGGTGGAAGGATCGCTTGAGTCCAGGAGTTTGAGACCAGCCTGACAGCATAGCAAGACCCTGTCTTTAACACACAAACACACACACACACACACACACACACACACACACACACACACTTAAGTTATTCAAAAGCCCAGAGAGATATCTACTTGAATTACACTGAGTCACTAGATAAAAACACATTTTGTTTTATTTGCTTCAACATTTCCAGAAAACTGATTAATTATATTGCTCTCTCTATATACATAGCAATTAATTAATTATTATTACTTTTTTGGTTATATTATCCCACATTTGGGACAATAAAAATATCCCCATGCTAATCCCTTTTCCTTTTGTGATAGACCTCAATTATGCTAAGTACCTCTTTGCTTCTGGCAAAAGCTATCACAACACTAGGATCAGCTGTGCTGAACTCAAGGAGGCTTGGCCCTACTGGTTGAAAATATTATTTTAAATTATAGATTTGGGCCCTTGCAGTTTTTATTGTACTGAGCTGTCATTGTTCCCAGAACTGTTTAATGGGCAAAGCTAAAAAGACAATGGGAAGCCATTTATATTTTAGAAAAATTATTTGTTTTATATGTGGGAAGTAGATAGGAGCAAATGAGACAAAGCAGGGAACTGAGAGGTAACAAAAGTTGTAAAAACTTCTTGCCAGTGAAGATGTTAAGAAATAGATGGATTTGAAAGATATGGAGAAAGTAGGTTTAGTAGTTCTTTGTGCTTAAGTGGTTATAGACAGTGAAGTTCTGAGATAGTCAAGAATTCTTTTTTTTTTCTTTCCTTTTTTTTTTAAATTGCATTTTAGGTTTTGGGGTACATGTGAAGAACATGCAAGATAGTTGCATAGGTACACACATGGCAGTGTGATTTGCTGCCTTCCTCCCCTTCACCTATATCTGGCATTTCTCCCCATGCTATCTCTCTAGGCTTCTAACTTGTGAAACCAGATAAATGTTGTTGTTATCAGTTGAGCACTTTAAAGAAAAAGCAAATGAATTCAGTTTAGCTTGGCAGTTCTATGGAGACAAAAAAAAAAAAAAAGAATTAGGAAGTGTTGTGCCTCAAAGGTCTATTATTATTGAGTCTCACGAATCCTATATTAATGGTTCACAATTTGCCAGAATAATAAACTATATATACTTATATGATGTAAGTATATTTGTTTACATTATGGCATTAAAGATTATGCTTGTACTTAGTGGGGCTATATAAAAACTTGCTTACTTAGATTGAGAGTGAATATGTTTTGGTTTTGGTGTTATAATTTGTATATAAACATTTGGAAAATTTATACTGTGTTTTTCTAATCAGATATTTCAATGGCAAGAGAAAATTGTTGTTCAAACATACATAATAAAAATCCTTTGTAGAGAAACATTGGAAACACGAAGTTTATTTCCAACTATATTCAATTTAACTTTCTCAGTATTATTATGGTCTTGATAGATTTTATTTATAGAGATGATTACTAGTTGATGAAGATAAACCATATAAATTTTTCAGAGTATGAATATTTATAAATCACACTGTTGCATATTATTTAAAGTGTTAATACATTATAAAATTTACACAAACACATTTAAACAAACAAAATAAAATTGTGATGGTATCCAAATGCATGTGTCCACCTTTCAGATGTGCCCTACTAATGTGAGAGAAGTGTCACAATAAGTCATTCAAAAATCCCAGAAAAATACCTATTTGAATGAGATTGAGTCATTAGACAAAAACATATTTTATTATTTTCCTCAACATTTCCATACACCTGATTAAATCATTCTCTATTACTTGCAAGCAAGTCAGTGGTTCCCTTGTATTTATCTCATTGACTTAACAGATCTTCTAAAATATTAATTCATTTATCCCTTCATCCCTCAACATACCAGAGACACCAAGTAAGAAGATGTACAGGACATAGGGAGTACACTTCAAGACATTCATTCTAAAAGAAGAACACAGATCTGTATAGAAAAAACATAAAAGTGCTGCAGGGGCACAGAAAGAGGAGCAAGAGGTAGCTTGGGAGATTCATAAAAGACCTATATGTTAGGACTTGAGTGATGAATGAGGATCCGGTGGCTGTGACAGAAATGGATAGTTCTACCAATTCCTCAATATCTATTCTGTCCTTATTTTTCGATAACACAAGCTTAAGTTTATCACGTGACTTCTCAGATAAAGATTAAATATCCAAGCCTCTTGCACAGCCTGGTGTCATCATATCTTTAGGTTCTGAAGAGTAGATGTGAGAGAATTGCTGTGTGCAACCACCAGGTTATGGCCTTATTAGATTTGCTCGTGCCTTCTGTGTCTTGTATCTCTCATCTGTAGGCTATGATGGTAGAAACTGGAGAAGCCACTATGCATTACCCTATGGAAGTCATGAGCTGAAGGTGGTAGAACTTACAGAATAAGTCTGGTTCCTTCACAACATATAGCCGTCACACCAAGGCAAATACTATCTTAGTATGTCTCTGAAATAACTGTGTCTCTTTGTTTGGACGACTATGTTTTTAATTCTCTTTTTTATAGGAGCCTACTATGTATGCTAACTCATACAATGGTGAAAAAACACTTTGAAATTGAAATAAAGATAAAAAATTTGAAAGTATAATAAATTAAGCTAGTAATTTTATAGTAATTTAAATCTATAATGCATTAGAAAAGTACCAAATAGAACACAAAAAGAAATGGTAATAAAATTTGTGATTTAGCATACTAAAATAATTATGTTAAAATTCGGGAGAAAATAAACATAAAGAAATTCTTAAAAATAATAATCTGAGTCATGACTACCAGGTGCTCATTAGATCCTAGAGATTATTTCTCAGAACTTGGAAAATATATGCTATTGGCAAAATTTTAGGAAGCTATGGGCTCCTTTCAAGACACATGTTGGAAAATAGGCTAAAACATAAAGAATTTCAATCATTATTTTATTATCTGAAAAATATATGACTTTTAAAAAGTGTTTATTAATCGAGAATACAAAATTTCCTTCCAAAGCCATTTGGTATGCCCTGTCAAATTTATATTAACATATTTAATCTGAATTTATATATACAAGTATTTGTAGCTCACATAAATCAACAATTGCTAAAAGCGAATCTCGTTTGGCTTCTTGTATTTCTCTATAGGACTGAAGTAATTTTTTATAACCTTAATCCATTATATTTAATGGCCCTCGAATGATTCATTTTTGTGTGATCCGTCATTCTAGGGCCAGCATGTGGTTAATCAATAATAGGAGTTACCTTTTCAAAATTAAGAATTAATTTCCAGGATAAGGAAGCAAGTAGAAAACATCAATGTCACTTTTTTTAAAGGAGCAATAAAAATAATAACATCACAGATCATGACACCATTCTATTAGAAAGCAGAAACTACTGGAGAAAATCTGACGTAGTTTTCATCAATATTTTACATTAGGTTTGGCCTATATTATTAACATTGTATCAAAGATTCATGGGGCTGGAACTGATAAAGACATCAATATGAAATCCTTCCCTTTAGATCAGCAATCACAATCCTGAAAGGATAACTGATTAGGCCAAGATCATACTACTAAAATACTGAGATTAGCGGGGCTTTTGAAGTCATTTTGTGTGAATTAACATTCAGGGAGAAAATCCTCTTTCCAACATTTCAGAAGATGCTTGAACGATTTTGGCCATTCGAATTTTACAGGACTTGGGTGCAGAATAGATTGTTGCATAATACATTATTTTCACAAATATTTAACACCTGCCATGTACTAGGGACTATGCTAGACTCTGGCAACATAGAAGCAATATAAACAATATAGAAGCTAGTCTCTTGTTTTTGGAGATCATAGTCTAGAGTAGAAAACAGATGTAAATCAATCATATAAACAAATAATTAAAAACCGCTGTGAATGTTACAAAGGACAAGTGTAGGAGTGTAGGAAAGCATGTAACAGCATGACCTGATTTGTGTAACTCGTCCCAGGAGACTACCTTGTAGAAGTGTCATGCAATTTGAGATCAGACGGTGAACAGGTGAAAAGCACACTTAAGAGACTGAAATTAAAGAAATCAATATTTGAAAAAGCATTGAGCCAGACAAGAACATGATATAAAGAGTAGCTAAAATAGGGGAGTGGGTGTGTTGCTTAAGCCCAGAGAGAAGGTCAATGGCTGGTAAAGAGGCTAGATATCTTATAGGGTTTGTAGGCCAGGTTAGATATTCGATCCCAGTCCTGTTTCCACCACTTGTTAACCAGTATACTAACAAGAAATATTTTTTTTTTTATATTTTTCATTTTCCAAATCATATAATAAGAATTCTATGAGTTCATTTTTAAAACATTCAGAAGATTGGTATTCAGCAGACAGACACATACATTCCTGTATTTGCTCAATAGCTGTTTAGTATCAACAGGGCCAGTCACTTCTGTATTGTGAAAATATGTGATAGACTAAATGTTATTATACTGACAGAAATAAAGGTGGAGTTCTGAAAAGATCTATACTGTTTGAAACTGGAAAAGATAGGTTCTTCCAAGAACACTTGGTGGGGAATGGAGGTAAATGGTACCCCTCAGAAGACTAAATTTGCGTAGAACAGTGAATATATTTTCAGATAAACTCTGAGCCAGGTATTCTAGTATTCAGCATAGCTGTAATGACTAGTCCAATGACATATGTTTCAGAATCATGAACTTCAAGTGAACCCTTAATACCTTGTAGAGTTTGTATACTCTTCCATTCATGATTGACTATTAAATAGGTTCCCTCTTCTCCCGATACACCCCAAAACTTCTGTCCCATTCTCATTCTTGGTTAATAACTTTGCTCCCTGTTTTACTCTGAACATTGAGCCAATCAGGATAGAACTTTGAGAAGGACCACCATTATTATAGCAACCCACCTACCAGCATCTGAGTCGTATATTGTGTGTTTCCACCTAAATGACACATTCACTTTTCATGCTGCTATCAGAAGTCATTCATTTTTTAACTACAAACTATACATTTTGGCTTGTTGAAAAGAACTTGACTCAAATGCAAACTCTCCACTAGTGGCTCTACTCCCTCATAATATTTCGTTTTTTATTGGGTCATTACCATAAGCACATTAGGAAGTAGTTGTGACTTCCTGTTAACCAACAACAGCCACAATCTCAAGATCTCACTGCCTTCACTTAATATTGCTTCATTTATTTGTACTTTTTAATATTCAAACTCTAGAGAAAGCTGACTATAAGCTCTATATCCAGCTTCTCTCCTTTTCTCTATAAAATTTAATTCAATCAGAATCTCACCATCACCCCCTACCAAAAGTGCCTTAGATAAGATCAGCGATCATTTGTCTGTTCTCAAGTTCAGTCTTCAATGAGCATTTTTAGTCCTCAGTGCTCTTATTAACAGCATTCGGTACAGTTCATCTCTCCCTCCTCATTGGAATTCTTTCTGCACTTGGCTTCCACCAAACTCTCTTGGGATTTTTTTTCTACTTCATTGGCCATTTTTGCTCTGTTTTATTTAATGATTTAATCTTATTTTCTCAAGCACTTAAAAAAGTATACCTTCAGGCAAAGTCCTAAACCCTTTATGTTCTTTACTTTTTAAACCTAAAATGCTTTCCAGCCATACCATATAGCCTCACATATACAAATACCATTTATATCTCAGCTACACACACATTTATATCTTCAGTCCACACCTCTCCCCTGTATGTCAGACTCATATATCCATCTGCCTACTTTGTGTGTGTGTGTGTGTGTGTGTGTGTGTGTGTGTGTGTGTGTATGTGTGTGTGTGTGTGTGTGTGTACACCTTAGGGCAGGTGTCCCCAAACTAAGGCCAGCGGGCCACATGCGGCCCCCTGAGGCCATTTATCAGGCCCCCCGCCGCACTTCAGGAAGGGGCACCTCCTTCATTGGTGGTCAGTGAGAGGAGCACAGTATGTGGCGGCCCTCCAATGGTCTGAGGGACAGTGAACTGGCCCCCTGTGTAAAAAGTTTGGGGATGCCTGCCTTAGGGTTAATCCTTTATCTTTTAATTTCCGTTTCATTTATACCTAATATGTGACTATATCAGGAAATTCTGTAAGTTCTATTCTCAAATTCGTGCAGAATGCAATTATTCATCTGTATATTCACTAATGCCAAACTTTCACCCTCTCTTCTAGTCCTGCTGCTAAGCCCTCACCATCTTTTCCAAGGCTCTATTACGTCTCTCCTAAGTTACTAATCTAACCTTCTGATAGTTCTTTTCCTCCACAGTCTATTCTTACCAGAGTCAGAAAGAAGTGATTAAAACATGGCGAGTCATGTTCTCCCTCTGCTGCACATGATACTGAGAACCTTTTGTGAAAGAGGAGCCAATTGCAGCAAACCTCATTGTTTTCCTATTTGAAGAAATTACCACAGCCACTCAAACCTTCAGCAAACATCACCTCTATTAGGGAGCAGCCATCAATATTGAGGCAAGACCCTCCAACCACAAAAAGATCATGATTCATGGGAGACTCAGATGATCATTAACATTTTTTTTTAGCAATAAAGTATTTTTAAGTTAAGATACATACATTGCTTTTTAGATATAACTGTATTACATACTTAGCAGACTGCAGTATACTGTAAGCATAACTTTTGTGTGCACCGGAAAATGAAAAAGATTTGCATCTTATCTTATTGCTTTACTGTAGTGGTAGTGATATGGAACCAAACCCATAATATCTCCTAGATATGCCACTATTAGAAAATTCCCTAGAACTAAAGAATAAGGGTCTCTAAATCAATAAGTTACAATCTCTGACTACATCAAAGTATATATTACAATTTCAGGATGAAAATAAGATTTTAACGTTCTTCAAAAGAAAAAAGTACAGTGTATTATATATGTAAGGAGAATATAAATATTATTTCACTTTTCAAAAATATTGAAAGAAAATGTAAAAGTGCTCCAAAATTTCAGAAGGAAAATGAACATGGATCTATATTTCTTTCTTTGTCAAAATCTATAAACAATAGGAGGGTAAAGATGTTTTTAGATCATGAAGTCTCAATAGTTTACATTCCATATACCCTTTATTAGAAAAGTGCTTGATAAATCTGCTATCAAAATAAAGGCATAAAGCAATCTAGAAAACATAAGAGTCATGTTACAGGTGATTCAACAAAGGAAATAGGTTAAGGAAACCCTCTAAAAAATAGTGGAAAGATGTCATAGAAAAGTAGTTATAAATTCAGAAAAGTAACTAAACCAGATTGAAACAAAAAAGAAAGAAAGAAAGAAAAGAAACACCAGATGCTGAGAGCAGTGTCTACAAATAAAAAATAAAAATAAAATTCCTAGGATTCTGATGGTGTGAAAAATTGTTTTGAGAAGCTGTTAGGGCATTTATGAAAAACATCATAGTATTCTATTAGTTTGGCAATGTCTATTAATAATAATACTAATAGTATATGCTATTTATTTATAATAAATGAAATTCTGAATATTTACTTAAATTAAAAAATATATAAATATATTGAGAAGCTGGTAACGGGAATTTTGTATGAAAAATTTGTTTTACCTAAAGTAACTGAAAATCAATAGGTAATATATAAAGTTGACAAACCAAGAAATATAATCAGAGGCATATTAGGATATTTTATTCAATCTCAGATGTCGCTGATTATAAGATGCACCACATTCTATATTCATATTTTATAAAGAGAAGTGAGAATACTTTGTATTATCTTATAATTTTATTTGATGTTTATTTAAAAATCCCTTGTAGACTTACTTAAAAGGAAATATTTTTCATATAGATATTGTTAGTGTATTATTCAGACTTCCTTGTGTTTGAAGTCAATTCTGTAAAAACACCTTTTATCTTAGAGTTATTGGTTTCCGTATTTGTTTTTCACATAATATAAAACTCCATGTTATCAAGAACATTAGTGATACAACATTTCTAGAAAAGCACAGTCTAGTATCGTCTTGGATTTTCTTCCAAGCCATTGAAATTTCTTTCTGCAATTCAAATCTTCTGAATGTAACAAAAGATGTCAACAGAAAATTTTCAAACAATTAAGTTCATCTTTTGTTCAAGTTGTTAAGCAGATTTTTGCTAAAGTATTCATTGTATGTATGCAGGTTGTATACTATGCAAACAGCAAAAACAATGTTATGACCATCAAATGTAAATTAATTAATTTCAGAGATGCTAAAATATAAAAACAAAATGTATTTATTAGAGTCAGAATGCTATATGAATTAGAGATATGGTAAAGACATTGCTGAAATAATTGAAAGAGACTGATACTGGGGAACAGAAATTAGAGAATGAATCAGATTCCTTAGAAGATTCTTTAGAAACAGAGCCCTAGAGGGGGATTCTTGTGTGAGTGACGTATTGAGTGATCACAGAAGAGAAGTGAGAGAAAGAGAATAGTGCAGGGGAAGAAATGTAAGTAAGGAGAACAGCTTCAGCCTAATTCCAGGAAGCTCTGGAGCAAGAGTTGTAGCAGAATACAATTTGAGACAGGGACTTGATTCTCCGTATCAGTGGGTCTTTAGGTGAGGACATACCTCCAAGGAAAGGCTGTTTTCATTAGGTCAAGGGCAATTCCACCCATAGCATCTGGAATGTTCAAGTGAAGAGAATATGGACAGGGGAGCAAGAGCTTTTGGGTTGTTTGCTGTTTTCACAAAATAAAGTTTTAATACATTTTTTTTTTGCCATTTTGAGCTTTGTACTTAAAATGATCAAATAAATATTTTTGATCTACTCTTGGGGTACAGAGGAGGAAATCTGTGAATTTTAGAAGGTTAGAGAAGACTTCATCAACAACGTATTTGAGATAGGACCAGCAAGCTGTGTCAGCATCATAATTCCTTGAATATAGCATATAGTTGTAGGTAGCAAGTCAAATCATGTATAATAAGTGTTTTATACATGATAAGAAACAGCTCTGCTTTGCTATAAAGAAGATAGCTCAGAAAGACATTAGGAAAAAAATATTTCTTGTTAAGAATTACATCTTACAATTAGCCATGATAATTGCTTTCTGAAATTTTAGACTGATTCTAAGCTAAAGACATTGGATTTACTATTATTATTATCACTATCTATATTTTGAAGTCTTTCATCTGTGTGGAGACAAAGAAGACCATATAGGTTGACAGAGAAACTCAAAAACGCTGAGCAAAAGATTACTGACTTTAAAGAATATTTTATTTTTAATCATATATGTATTTTACAATTTTTAAACATATGGGCTTTTTGTTTTCAATGTAAAATGAGGTATGATATTTCCAAAAATATAAGGGTAGCCAAATACCACTGGAGGAAACAATATTTTTTTAAAAGGTGCTGGCATCATTTTTTTTCCCTTAAAAATATAAACAATAAAGTAAGGCTTTTTTGATAAAACATTTTGTGAATAATATATTCTCTCTTATCTACAGTAGAAAATCTTTTTATTTTGGACTTTCTAAAATTTGAATTTTCTCACGGCTTGCTTTCAAAATAATTTTAATTCACACACATGAATGCAGTAAATAGCAGTGTATTTGTTGGCACATATTTCTTTTGAAATCAAAATACTTCTTTTAGAAAAGTCTTGATCATTTGTAGTTTATTAAAATTTGCCAAAACTGTGAATATTTTGCAAACATTTGAGAGAAAACAGAAGATACCACAAAATACACATTTTTCATTTTTCCTGACAACTGTTGTTAAATTTTAATGATTTATGATTGCATTTTAAATCACATTGCTAAATGAGCTGTTACATTTATGCTTAGAAATATATAAACTCTCCATGATATCTGAACTCATTAGTGCTTACTGTTACTAAAATCATAGAAAGCAATATTTTTAAACATGATGCCATTATTTTCACATAAATAAAAAACCACTTGGCAAAAAAACTATAATATGGACTGTACAAGAAGATGGATTAAAAAGTGGACAATTGTCCACAAAACTTGATTCATCTGGGTTTATTCAAATCCTGAAAATAACTTACTTTCACTTAGGAATCTGCTGAATAACCACCTAAGGTCTCACATTGAATGGTATAGTTGATATCACCAATGCTTTGACTGGCAAATGTACGTACTAAAGTATGAAAGCCTTCTGTCTATAAAAATGACAAATATAGAACAGACTGGAAATGCTTTTAGAATCAGACATTTTTTTTTTTAAATAAAGTAAAAGCAGTATTATAAGGTAAAAGGAAATAATTAAAACTTAGAGGGCCATGCAGCAACTAGTTAAACTGGTGCTGTGGCTTCCCTAGGGAGGGTACAAGTTTCATTTAGTAGCTGAATCCAATCCACAGTTGGAAAACAATATGAGACTTTGTGCTTCACACTGTGGGAATTGGGACTAGGGCAACACATAAAGTTTTGATCACGAAACTACTGCACCATCAATGCAAATGAGAGAATCATTCAAAACCTTCTTCCTTTAGCCCAGTGTGTTAAAATGCTATTCAGGACACTTTCACAATTTCTGAATTGGAGAAAAAAAGACCCCAGGATTCCTAACCACTGGCTTCCCTTCACATTTATCTGAAGTTCAAATTTCGATTACTCATTTAATCTAGCAACCAACCAACAGAAACATAATCACATTTTTATTTCAGAGCTGTTATTATCCCTAAGATACCCCACTAAAAAATATATTTTGGAGTGATATACCTTGAACTCAGACTCTATAGCATTTCAGTTTATTAATGCCCTGTGTTAGGTATGCTAGTTAGTTAATAATACATAAGCTATAAGAAAGCAGTCCACGAGACTGAGAATTAACAGACACTGCAACACAGAATTTTATGCCAAGGAGCCTCAGGTAACAGAACTCTCTCTGACACTGTGTATAATGCTAAATAAGTAAAAATATGAAAAAATAACAAGACATTATTAGCCAAATGTTGGTTTTTCAAAATTACAAAATAGATATTCTTGAAATAGAAATGGCATGATTGAAATTGAAATTCTGTGGGAAATTCAAATAGCAGATTTGATATAGATAAATAGAGAACTGAGCTGGAAACAGAAAAGTGTATTTAACAAACTTTCACACAGAAAAATAAAGATACAAAATATTTAGTGTACAACATTGTAACTATACTTAATAATATGGCATTATATACTTAAAATTTGCTGAGAGAGTAGGTGTCAAGTGTTCCCACCACACACACGTGTAACTATGTCAGGTGATACCTGTGTTAATTGGCTCAGTTGTCATAATCATTTCACAATGAACATGTATATCAAAACATCCATTGTACATGTATATCAGAATATCACATTGTACATCTTCAATATAAAGAATTTTTATTTGTCAATCATATCTCAAAGTTGGAAAAACATCAGATGGGAAGGTTCAACATATAATAATTTTTACAAAAATAGAACACAGAAAATGAGGAAGAGAAAATACTCAAAGAGTTTATAAATGAGAATTTTTCAAATTCATAAATTTCATAAAAAATGAAGCCACACCCAGGCTAGGTATGGAAACCATACAATTACAGAGACAAAGTTTCTTTACAATAGCTCTTAAATATAGAACAATCAAACTGATTGCAGGGTCTGCAATAAGAAAGAATAGAAGACACAGATAATATCATCAAAACATAGAAAAAACAATTTTCAATGTGGAATCCTATATTTAAATGATCACTAAACACTGAAGGTGAAAGAAACACATTTTCAGGGAAACAAATACAACTGTTATTGAAACAATGACCAAAGGAGGTACTTGAGAAAGAAGGAATTGACCTCAGAAGAAAGACGTGAGGTGACAGAAGCAGTGATGAGTAAAGGCCTTAGCAGACAAGAGAACAAATGTGAGTGGGATTTTGCCATTTAAAAATAAAATTCCTTCTTTGAGGATAAACAATTAATAACTCACAAGCATGAAATCAGAATGACTATTTGGTAAAATTAAGTTTAATTAAAGAATAAGTTTTAGGAAAAACTAAAATACTAAAGAAAAATTATATGTGAGAGAGGGGATGAAATCAGTAGGCATTAGAATGTTGTAAATATCTTGGTCTTATGAGAATGAAGTGACAGATATAGTGTGAATTTATTAAATCAAATATGCACATATTCATTAAAAGAATTAAAATGTTATGTGTGATCTAAGAAAAATAAATTAGAATAACTACTTCACCAATTTGAACGATACACTGTTAAGAAGACAAAAGAATCACAGATATAAAGAAAACAAAAAATTAATTGGTATTCAAATACGTCATAAATTTGAAAGCTAAAGCATTTCATGTTGATCAAACATAAAATTTGTTGCCGTATTCTATTTACAGAAGATAAAAGTAAAATTTAATAGCAAAGATAATTTGACACTAAAGGGATAGAAAACAGATACATTTAAAAAAGAGTGAAAGCTAGTGTACATGAATTTCAGAAAAGTAGGCATTAAAGCAAAAAGATAAACTTAAGAATAAAGACAAAACATGAGCATAAGTATTTTGAAATTTGCATGCAGTAAAAAAATGATAAAATTACAATGAAGAAACTGACACATCCAAGATCAAAATGATGGATTTTAATAACTTCTTATAGTAATTGATTAGGAAGATGCAAAATTTACTAAGAACATTGTTGCTGACACTATATTTTGACCATCCCAACCCCTTCCTCCATTTCCCCAGATTCACAATTCTCTTTCACATATCTTTTTTTAAACAGGAGTGGCTGAGCCACCCAGTTCTGGTCTCTGAGAAACTGAAGTGTTGGGGTGGGGCTCAGGCTTCCAGATACACATTCTAAATTGCAAGTCTAAGCAAAGAGAGCCAGTGAATTCTACTGGGATCCTTGGATTATCACTCATTAATTATCTATCTGGGTGGAAGACAATGTGGACTGTATAAGAACAGTGAATGTAGATAAGTTACAGTGGGGCTGAGTTGATCAAGAATTGGCACAATAGTGCCACAGCGTCTGTTCTAACTTTGATACTGTACTTAGTTCTTCAGTTGCTTTCAAAGCATGAGAATTAATGAAAAACAGTAGGAATGATGGAAACTATGTTTCTTGGCATATAGAGTACACTACATACTGTTTGTTGTTGGAATAAATAGATGATATTTTTTAACTTATCACACTAAAGAAACATCTGCCTGCCTTTGGTTAGCTCTTTATGGCTATTGAAGAAAAAATATGGAATAACAAGGTTTCAAGTTGTGTTTGAACATTAATTCATGAAGCGTAATTTTTCTGACTTGTATTTTTCAAATTTACAAAATGGAAAATATGTGCAGAGTTTAGAACTTTCTAAGTAGCATAGAGAAAAAAAATCCACACAACATGTATGTATAACAAGCAAAAACAAAGCTCATGTAATCATTTTTCAGCTTACATAATATGCTAAGAAGTATATAATTTTAATAGATAAATATAATTTCCTGTGAATACCATGTCTTACATACGTAAATGGTTATACTTTTATATTTACTAGTTTTGTCTCTTCCCATTAATGAGTAAAATTAGGAGAAAATATTGAATCCATGACAGAAAAAAATGCAAAGTTTAATCTTAGAATTTCACTTTATTTATTAGAGGTTTTTTCTGAGGTAACTGAAATAGGAAATTTTTTAATCTCTCTTCCTCATTTTGATGAGGTAGCCAAGTGTTTGAATTTTACAAGGCTTGCTTTATAGCTGAAGCTTATAATTCTATCTCTGAATATTATTTTAATAATATTTTTTCTGCTATTTTTAAAAAAGCAGATTAACAAACACCTTTTATCCCTGTTCTCCCTCAACACCTCCCACATCCCAAACTGATTCTCATGAATACTGTGCAAATGGATGGTTTATAAAAACAATTTGTCTTACTCTTTCAGTGGCCTGTTCAATGAAAGTAATCTAGAAATTTAAAAGAAATTATTAAGAAAGTTTCTTTTAAAAAATGATTCACTATCAATACCTAACAAATGCCAGCATTTCTAATCATAAATTTAAATGTCAGACAGAAAAACACACTATTAAAACAAAAACAATTTTTTTAAATGATTGATAAAGTGTCTGCCATGACACAGTGTTTTAAGCCATCACTTATTATTAGCACAGCTTCTATGCCATGCCAGGCTCATCCACAGATCACATGCTTCTGACCCCTGCTGTTAGTTTATGGCTATGAACGTTTTAGATGTATACTGGCTTAAATAAAATCTTATAAGAACCAAAATACAAAGACCACAATAAAAATAAAAATTTTACTAATTAGTGACACATCTAATAAGAAATCTTTTAACAGAGGAAACATATTTCATATCCTCAAGAATAAATAATTCTCTTAGCATATGTAGACATATGGGTACTCTCCAGTGTGTTATAATTTGTTACATAGTACACTTGAGGGGATTGTACAACATGGTTAAGAAATCTAATATCAGATGATGTAATCCCAGCACTTTGGGAGGCTGAGGCAGGAGGATCACCTGAGGTCAGGAGTTTGAGACCAGCCTGATCAACATGGTAAAACCACATCTCTACTAAAAATACAAAAATTAGCTGGGCATGGTGGCAGGCACCTGTGATCCCAGCTACTCGGGAGTGAACCCAGGAGGCAGAAGTTGCAGTGAGCTGAGATCGTGCCACTGGACTCCAGCCTGGGCAACAAGAGCAAAACTCTGTCTCAAGAAAAACAAAAAAAGACATCTAGCATCAAACAATCTGAAACGAACATATAGTTGAGTTCCTCACTATACAATATTGAGCAAGTTATTTGAACTCAGTGAGAATGTTTTCTTCCTGTAAACTGAGGATTATTATATTCTATGTGAGGTTTATATAAGAACAAAACGAGTTAATGAAAGTAATTTTTCTCAGTACATCTGTTCATAGCAAGTGCTCAGTAACTGCAGCTCTAATAGTTCAATGTTTTACCTTAAAATATATTTACAAAACACAATTAAGTATTTAAAATGCTAAATTTTTCAAATGTCTCAGTTCTATGGCATAGTTTGAAAAACATTTTTTTTTTCTACATAAGCCCATTTTCTAATGTGGTTAAGTTTTAAGGTTGAATGTTAACTGTCAATCATAGTAGGCCATGTTTTTGTAGAGGGCACTTACTGCTTTCATCTTGGTTGCCTACCCAACAGCCATATTTGTCACATTCTTTGTAGCAGAAACTTGTCTTTATTTTAGGTTATAATGATCAGCCTATATCTGTGCCTGGGGGATTAAACATAATTGTCTAAATCAATCCAGATAATTTTGATTTCATTTTCACTGATTGGCTTAGTGCTGTAAGGTTATTAAAAGAAAGAGTACTGTGGGTAAGTGGAGAGGGTCTTTCAGTAAAATAAGTTAACATTATAAGTCCTGTGACTTCCTGTCTCTTGTTGGGATTATATGTGAGCATTATGCTTAAGAGATGAAAATATAAGGAGAGGCCAAGAGGGTCTGACACCATCGAGCTGGCACTGTTGCAGAATTCAGACTGGAGAAACCATTGAGGTTGCAGAAGGAGTTTATTTTAGGTGTACACTGGCCCAGCTCAGATTCGTATCCAAAATGGCTGAGTGCCTAACAAAGACAGAGCTTGGCTTTTTATACATAACGTACACAGTGGCACAAAAACAAGTTTGCAGGTGCAGAACAAAGTCAGTTTATCAAACAATACAGGCACGTAACTCAGGCTTACATATGACTTTCGTCATGCAGCACAGATGCTTACTATCTGCAGAGCTCAAGGATTCTAACACAGGACTTATCTGTTGCCCTCCACTACAGCACTTAGAAGGCTGGAGTTTAGCCTGCTTGGGCATTTCTTATGACCCTCTCTGTGTTACAGAAACTTAGAGTTATCAGTTATAGGGAACAAGAATACAAGAGTTTCTAAACTTGTAAAACTTGCAAAGCAGGATACAATTCCACCGGAGGGGGGAGGACTCAGGAAAGTGTGAAGAAAAACTTAGTTTCTGCTCCTCTTTCCTGCATTAATTTTATTTTTATATTATGTTATTTTGTTAATTTTTCTTTTCCCTTTTCAGTACATTAGCCAGCTTAGAGCAACCTGAATTCCAGACTTGTCCTGTGATACAACAAATGTTTTCACTATTTATTAGGCCATTGTTAATTGTATTTTCTATAACTTGCATTCAAAAGCATCCCAACAAATAAATACAGCACCATTTCTGAAAGAAAGAAGCGTGCATTTTTGTTTAATCAAACACTTTACCAGTATTCTATGATAGAAAGAACGCCAAAAGATGCTGCCAGGCTGTGCTGGATATTTTGTTTATGTGTTTATAAACAAGCTATACAGTTTCTCTAGGTCGGTTTTCTAATTTTTTGGAAAGTACCCTTCCCTAAATTCCAGTCCCTGATGATACAAGACCAAATAGTCATATTTGACATACATATAAAGTTTTAAATGAATTTTAATAAATTTATGACTAAAAATCTTATGTTAACATCTAAGTGTATTCATACATTTTAAATAAGCTATGAAATGCCATAGGATAGGAAAGGAAATGTGAATGATTAGATATGAACATATTGGGGAAATAAATAATACCCAGGAATGGTTTGTTTTCTGCACTCCTGTTATAGAAGTTTGTCATATTGGGAATAAGGGATCCAAACACTTTTCAACTGAAAAAAAAAAAAAAAAAAAATCACCTACCGATGAGGTAGAATCTTGGCTCCCTCTGCCTTAGACCAAAGGGGTGATCTATTTCCTCTTCCATTCCTTGGCATCTTGCATGCTTGGGTGGGACAGAGATTGTGTCATTGTATCCATTCATTGAGACTTAGATTCTTTAAGAGTGAGGCAAGCTGTAGGGGATAGACAGAGATGACCAGACACAGCTGCGGAGCGGGCAAGGTCTGGTGGCAGCGGCGGCAGCAGTCTTGACCACAGCCCGCTGGTCAGGAGCCTCCATTTGGTTTGTGCTTCATGGCTCCACAAGCTGTGGGATATTCTTTCCACGTGCTTCCTTTTGCTTAAGTTAACCAAAGGGTTTCTGTTACCTGCAGTCAAGAAGCCTTCCAAGTACATCTACTGTAATGCATAATTAAAATATAAGGCAAATTGGAAATTTTATTTGTAAAACGTTTTTCTAGACTATTAATTCTGTGACATCTTTCTATGTCTATTGTTCATAGAAATCATTGTGATTATCTAAAAAACTGGCAATGCGACTCAGGAGAAAATGTTAAAATATGTCTACGAACATAGTTGTATTGCATTTACATTGAGTTTCTCTCATTTACATAAAATTTTTACTAAGGAAATTGGATAGCTTACTAATAATGATGTTACTATTGTAGAAGTTGATTAAAACTTGTTAGATTAGAAAACGGCTTAGAGTTTTTATCAGTTTGGATGAATTTTTCTAAGCTTTTATGCAAATCTCGAGAAGTAAGGCAAGGACATTGGAATAGTTCTCTGTAGTCCATCCCAACTGGTATTAAAATTTCATGTTCTTTAACATCTTAAAAAAAGAAAAAAGAGAGAGAAGTACAAGATTAAAAGTTAAATTTTAAGATTATTTTATAGATACTTTGGGTGTCGTTGCATTATATAAAATTTAATGTATTGTTTACTGGGAATGGATGTATTAAAAGACTCATTCTCTACTTCCCAAACTGTGATCCCAGAGCAATACCAACAGCATCACCTCAAAACTTGTAGCAAATGCAAACTCTCAGCTCTCAACCCAAACTTACCGAATCAAAAACTCTGATAGTATTCCCCAGTGACCTCTGATAAAGCAAATACTTCATGCTATTCTGCTGCATGTGAAAGCTGGAAAGCCACTAGACCAAACATGTAAAAGAAAACCAAATCAATGCAAATAAATCGTTCAACTTTACTTCTAATGCTGCCCTTCACCATCTATTGTAACTTCTTTGATAACAGATCCATTTTCCCTACTTCATTTTACATCAGCAGATTCTGGAAATCTGTGTCGCAGGATAAAATATATCCACTGATAATAAATATCAAACTAAACATTTCACATGAAGTGCAAAAAAGAAAATAAACATTGATAATTGAATATAAATTTTGCATGAGTTGTCAGTAGATACTGTCATATTTTCCTTCACACAATTCTTATATTAATTGAAAAATAAGTTTACCCTTGATCATCTCTCTTTGGATGTGCTGTGTGTAAATACCAGCAGTGTGACTTTGTGCTTTATAAAACATAACTGGAAATGTTCACTCATTCATATTTCATGCTAAAGATGATATTTTTAACTGATTTTGTTTTGTAAAATGGAAAAATATTACAGCACTATCTCAATCTAACCTTAAATAAAAGTGATGGACTTTAACTAAAATAATTATAAAAGCATCATTCTATTTTTCTGAAACAACTTGAATTCAAACAGAAAAGGTATATCCATGAGTAAGAATGGTAGCTGTGTCTTTATTGTTGCACTGTGTTGTTCATTTTTTTGGTTTTATTCTGAGCTCATATTGAACCAAGAGATGGTCATAGCCCTCTTATGTATAAAGAAGTATTTTTACCCTAAACTTTTGATTTTTTTCATATGATAATTAATGGAAAACAAAAAAATATTGCCTCTTTCAAGGCACCTGTTTTAGATATAATTTAAAAACACGTCTATGGCTAACTAGTATTTCATCAGCGTGTTATGTCATAATTTGCTTAATGTCCAAAGGATTATAAATTGCTCAATTATAAAGACACATGCACATGTATGTTCATTGTGGCACTGTTTACAATAGCAAAGACCTGGAAACAACCCAAATGCCCATTGACGATAGAGTAGACAAGGAAAATGTGGCACATATACACCATGGAATACTATGCAGCCATAAAAAATGATGAGTTTGTGTCCTTTGTAGGCACATGGATGAATCTGGAAACCATCATTCTCAGCAAACTGACACAAGAACAGAAAATCATATACCACAAGTTCTCACTCATAGGTGGATGTTGAACAATGAAAACACATGGACACAGGGAGGGCAGCATCACACACTAGGGTCTGTTGTGGGGGACTGAGGGACAGCAGTGGGTAAAGAGGTTGAGGAGGAATAACTTGGGGAGAAATGCCAGATATAGGTGATGGGGATGGAGGCAGCAAACCACATTGCCATGTATGTACCTATGCAACAATCTGCATGTTCTTTACATGTGTATATATATATATATATATATATATATATATATATATAGATGTATATATAAATATATATACATATATATTTGCATTTTATGTTTATTTTAAATATATTTTTTAAATATATATTTTATGTTCATTTTAAATATATATATATATATATATATATATTTGAAAGAAAGAAAATAAATAGCATGCCTGGGCACAATGGCTCATGCCTGTAATCCCAGTACTTTGAGAGGGTGAGGTAAGTGGGTCACTTGAAGCCAAGAGTTAGAGACCAGCATGACCAACACTGCAAAACCTCGTCTGTATTAAAAATACAAAATTTAGCCAGGCATGGTGGCATGTGCCTATACTCCCAGCCACTTGGGAGGTTAAAAAAAAAAAAAGAAAAAGAAAAAGAAAAAATAGTAAGTGGCTTCTTTTCTAATTTTTGCTATTTTAAATTATGCCTTCATTTTTATACATATAGCTATGCAAACTTATTTCCTTATTATACATTCCTATATTTGTAATGTAAGAATGAGAAGAGAAATGTTTGCATTCCTTAAATAGAATTTTAAGTGTTATTTTTGAATATCTCTAGAAATCTTATATCAATTTGCACTCTAGCCAACAGTGTATGCCAATTGTCCTACAATTGCCAACAAAGGATATTTAAGTCTTTCTCATCTTTGTCCAGCAAGATATGTTGAAGAAAAAGTGTCTGGTTAGATTTTATTTTTCTGTCTGGAGAAACGGAACAATTTTCAGTTCTTTCTTGCATTTGTTAACCATTTTTATTTTCATTTTTTGACTCAAAAGTTTGTGTCTTTTTGGTTTTTGTCATCTTATTTGTTTTTAAGAGCCTTCAATTTTTAGCATATTAACTCTTTGTAATGTTGAAAATACTTTCTCAGTTTGTCCTTTGTCTTTTATTGCTGTCACAGGTTTTAATATCAGAATGTTTGACCTTACTTCTTGCATAATCATATGGATCAAATTTTTCCGTATAGTTTTTCCCCTGGAGTCATATTTAATTTTCGATTGGCAACTTCAATGTTTTATACATTTTTTCTATATTTTCTTCAAGTCATTATGTAATTTATCTTTTATTGTTTGACCTTTAATTGATCTAGATTTTATTTTGGTGTTATTTCCAGGTAAGAACTAACTTTACTTCACTCCTTTCACTTTTTGGTAATGACCGTAGCAATACGTACGCATCTGTTTACACATGCTCCTATATACTTAGTTATGTATAACCGCAAACATACATTCACAGTTAAACAAGTAATGGAACACTTACAAAAGCAACACAGCTCAGTAAGTTAAAGCTTGTATTTACTCAGAGAAGCTTGACTTTAGTTTTAGTTAATCTGAATAATTTGATGCAAATTAAAGAAAAAGAACAATCACCAGCAAAATGTAACAAGAATGAAATAAGTTTGAGTTCTGTTAGGAACATGAAGTGAGGATGAGGGAAAATCGCTTTGGTTTATTTACTATTACAGGACAGGTTTTGCACTGAGTACTTCTCATTTGCTGCTTAATCTCCAAAATAATGAAATAAGCATTTTTATTCCCACTGTAGACATCAGGAAGATGAGTCTTGTATAAAGATACCCAATAGAATTAATAGGCTAAAACACACTCTGAAGAAGCCCCGGAATTCCTCAGCAAGCTACAGCTGATTGCAATCAGCTGGTATCTTTATCCTATTTATGATCAAACCACATGGAACATCATCTCCAATGCTCAAAATGTGTTTCAGTCTCCTTATTTAAATGCTAGACAGAAACACATCCTTATGAAATCTCATATTTGCTTTTGTTATGTTCTTATTGCATGCTCCTATTTTCTCCAAGAAATAGGAGTTTTTTTATTTAAAAATGCTATATTTTGAGAAATAAATTCAATGTACAAATTGTAGGTGATCAAAAAGTGAATTGCAATTTGAGATGATACATATAATCTATAAAGTGGCTACAGCTGAACTGTAAGACATTTTTAAACCATTTAGCAAGAAAATCCTTCTACTCAATTTCTTACGTTATTTGTAAATATATGTAACATAACAAAATCACAATGTGGTGAGGAGGACTTCTAGTAATAACTTGGAAGTGATTTCAGAAGCAGGGAGCTGAGTTTTCTTAAACAGCAATCAAACTGCAAATAAAACCTAATGTCTTGGGGAACTAGTAATTATTGTGAGAGTCCCAACGAATAAAAAAAGTATTTCTAAAATTGTTGCTCAATATCACAGTGTGAGATAAAACACGTTGATACTTAGGAAAGGAAATATCTTATTCATGTGCAAATTTTCAGTACACAATTGGAATTATTTCATGACAGTGGCTGCTTTCCCATAATTGAAAAACCTTATTTCATTAACCTATAAGATTAAGAATTATTCTGAGTCATGATGTTATAAGATTTCTATAATATTCAGAAAAAATGAATACAAAACTATCAATATTTATTAATTTAAGAGTTTAAACTCCCCTTTTATAAAATGAGTGTGAATTTATAGAAACATAGTTTCCCTATGATCCTCTTCTATCAAGAAAGTTTTCAGGAACAAGAGTGTGGGGAATGAGTAGGTGAGGACTGAATACGGAAAATTGCTTTTTAGAGGCAAAGAAAGTTTCACTTTTGCCTGGGGATAAAATAGTGAACATCATAATCTGGAAGGTATCCTGAGGTGAAATCTAGGAAAGTAATAAACTGGGGTTCTATGAGAACAATTTACTAAACACCCAAAATGAGGAAGATAAATATGTCTAGACAGTCATATTTAAAGAGAAGCAAAATGAGCTTGCTATAGGATACGATTACACTCCAGACCTGTGAGAAGAACAGTGACAGCTTTTAAAAAAAATGTATTCTATGAAAAATGTATGAAGATTAAACAAGCATACTTAAAAGAGCTAGCATGCAATAAAGCTGTGGCTTATGTATTTTCATTTCAAAAGGTCTATTTCCATAGGTATCGGGATTACTCTATCAGCTGTTTACTGAGGTACTGGCAGCATATAGCAGACAGACGACAGCAATGAAAATAGTCAAACAAACCAAAAACTAAGGATGAACCCATGAACCGCCGTTCAAAAATGAACTTTATAATTAGCTGGCTGTGTTATCTTTTCTACTATACTGTATTCTAAGACTCGTTTTTCTCATCTGTAAAATGAGATTATAATAACAGCTATATCACTGAGCTGGTATAAGGGTTAAATGAGATAATGTGTCAAGGAAGAGGTCTGAGCAATACTAGGATTTAAAATAGAAATTCATAGAACAGAACAAGTCTTCTTGGCATCCTTTGGAGATTTGTGTGTGGTCTAGGACACAGCTAGCCACACAATGAAATGGATTTCGTAGAATGATTATGGCAGAGAAAAGTCTTTCTTCCTTGCTGATTTGTTTTGTTTTTAATGAAGAAAGGATAGGAGTGAACTTGTGGGACTCAGGGACAAACAGACTGCTACAGCAACAAAAAACTGGAGATAAACTATTTGGGACAGATTAGGGAAGCTGTCTGAAATGCCTGGAAATTTTGAAGAACTGGACATTTTTTTTCTTTCAAGTGAGGTCAGGAATGGCTTCTCCTCCTGGAAAGGGGTGCCCATTTTTCCAGCTCAGCAAGCTCACACCAAGCAGCACAGAGGGTGCTCCTGAGGTCATTATTATACAACGCAGCTTGTATACAAAATTTATAGGGAGCCATTTCTAATACAGTAAGGACTTACCAAGTGATAACGATTTTAACTATTGTCCTTGAAAGCAGCACATTGATGTGAGCCCCCTCAGTGAAGCAAAATGTGGCAAATCTCTTCTAGGAACTCATTTTTGGGATTGTGACTCATTTATAAATGGCTGAAATAGCTACAAATCTGATTATTATAAGTATCACAATTTTACTTATTAGGCAAATAGTAAGTGTGGTTTATAGATTTGAGTATTAACGATGTCAAACCTTGAAAAATGCAATATTGCTTTAAGAGTTCAACAAATCTCTCATGGCTTCAAATTACTCCTATTATAGTTATTATTATTATCATTATTATTATTCACATATCTAAGAATGTCAATATTGCCAAATAAAACTCTCAGGTGAAAATAAAAATGGAGCATGAAGGTCAATGGTATGTAATGCACCAATACTCTAATAACACATTCCAGATATTGAAAATCTAATAAATATTTACCATTAACGTGAATGTGTGGTATCTGTCTGTGGAGAAGTGTCATACCATTTAAAGTCAGTTCAATTATGTGAATCACTGTGTCATGGTGTAATAGCTTGACATTGACATATAGTTCAGAAAATAATGCCATTCTACTTTCTGTATCTTTCCTACTCTCCTGACTGAATAAAGCATAGATAAGAGAAATAAGCGAAAATAATCCTAATCAATAAATGACCCTGTGAGGAGAATAAAAGGTACTACCAAACAAACTATGGGTGTTCTGCACCAATATTATTTTTATTTCATTTTTGAACATCATATGAATGGTATATAGTGAAGTTTCTCTCATTCTGTTTTCAATCCAATCACTTACCTTTTCCACAACCAACAACTTTTACTGGGCCTTTTTTGTATACAGTTTAAGGGATTTTTCTATAAAAACATAAGCATATTTATAAATATTTCCCTTTTAAAACAAAAACAGAACAATAATATACATGGTGTTATGTATATAACTTCTTATTAACAATGACATTTTCTCATTGAAAGTCATAAATGCAGTTTTTTTTTTTTGTAAAGGTGAATCACTTAAGTATGGCAGGTTGTGTAGATTTGATTATCTCTGTTATATTGCCTGTTTGTTTCTCTCTTTATCAACATAGTGTTTTATCAAACTTTTAATAATCTGATGTTTTAGTATAGTTTTAAATTTTAAGTGAGTTTGAACACTGTGTACATATTTAAGAGAAACGTTGCCGGTGGAAGGTATCCAGGTTCTTGGCATTTTGAACAAAGAATTGTACAAAAAGCACACACAAAGCAATGAAGGAAAAACACAGATTTATTACAAACAAAAGCACACTCCACAGAGTGAGATTTGGCTTAAACAAGTGGCTTAAGAGCACTGGTTACAGAATTGCCTGGGGTTTAAATACCCTCTAGAGGTTACCCACTGGTTACTTGGTGTATATCTCATATGCATGAAGAAGCTGAAGTGAAATTACAAAGTTATTTACTTGGGGTACACCCTGCACAAGTGAAGAGGATCTTTCTTACCAGAGCTGAAGTGAAGTTACAAAGTTATTTACTTGGGCTTAGAAGCTTGGGGTTTTTCAGTTTGATCTAGCTCTACGAAGCTTTAGGGTCCCTGCCTCCAGACCCTGCTCTCCTGCCTCAGAAATTTGTATTTCCTCTTTTGTGAACTGCCAGTTCCAATAATTTGTTCACATTTTTAAAATGAGCCTTTTTCATGTTGATTGGTAGAAGCTGTTTATATTTTAAATAGATTAGCTCTTTTAGATGTTTCTTTTAGTTTTGATTTTATTTATATTGATTATTGCATTTACATCATTAATATATGAATGCATATGTGATTTTATGGCTTTTGAGTTTTATTTCTTAATTATGAGTTATGGATACAAGAGGATTATTTTATATTTTCTAATACTTACATAGTTTCTTGTTTTTCCTTATTTGGGTGGAGGGTGATTCTCACTGAAGTATTTCGTTTTACCAGTTGTTCATCTACTTCCTCATTGCTTTAAACTCATTATTCCGTACTCTGGTTAGGGATGCTATGCCAGCAAATGAGACATAAAGTTTTATTTGAGCTACATATAGGGAGAGAGTCTAGTGGCAGTGGGCTGAACAGGAAGACTACAACCATTTGCAAAAGGCATGCTGTTCACGCAGAATTTTCTGTTAGCATCCTTTTTCCTAGCAACCTCCACTTGGGCCACTTTCATTCAACCTAAAACTTTTGGCCTGGAATAGCATAGGGCCCATGTTCCGTGGTATGGGCAAGAGGTGCAGATGTTTCTCATAGACAAGGATTGAATCTCTGGATTGGCCATTCCAGAATTCCCCAGCTAGAAACACACATTCAGATGCCTGTGCCATACAGGGTCATTCTCAGGGTTTGCTTAAATTATTGCTATCAGGTGCATTTACCATACAGCAATGAACATTTCTAATAAAAATTGACAAACGTGGAAGGAAACTATAAAACTCTTAGACTAGAAGGAAATAAAGTGATTTTAAAAAGTATAACATTGGTTCAACTGTATTAACAATGTTTTGCTTTAAAAACACAAAATGATTCATTCTGCATGGCAGCTTTTTTTCTCTTTGTTTATGCAAAAAGACCCATCACATCAAAGGGTTTTAACAAAATGCTTGGCTACTTTTGCCTAGCTTTTACATAATCCAGTAACACACTGCTCCCTTTATCCTCAGAAACAATCACTCTTTATCCAAAGATGGATTCTGTGACCTTACATAAGAAAAAGCTATAGAAAAAGTTTTTACAATCACAATTTTAAAAACTGTATTTCAAATGTGAAAGAATATGTCCTTCCTTTTAAGGTCTGATAAGGTGATGGATTTACAAAATAATATGTTCTCTAGTGAACAAAAATTGGATAAAAGAAGACAGATCTATTTTCTAGTGTTACTCTACAATGCTGTTCTCCTCACGCATTCGCCTTTTCCACTTGGGATATTTGTATGTAAGGAACTGGGGTAGTCATCTGAAATCAGGCCATTTGGTCTCATGCACCTTTTAGTAGAAAGGTGATGGATTCTTGTTCTATTTTTTTCCTCAGAAGTGCGGCTATTTAAATCCCTTTATATTGTTATTGATAAACTTCTAAGGATAATAATTAATTAAACTATTGTACTCCTGTCTTTCCCGACAAAACCTCCATAATACCAGGAAGAAACAGGAGAATCAAATATTGTATTCAAATCAGGCTATCAACCTCATTAATGGTAAGGCTAGACTAAAAACCATGGGTAGGATAGAAAATCCTCATCAAGCTTCCTCATTGTTACCCAGGCGTAGCCCTTATGATAGCACATATAATGTTGAGCTGGGTCTACAGAGTGGAGACATTGCACACTCACTCTCTCCCACTGGGTAGTGCTTAGAGAACTGAGAGAAAAAGTGTCCAAACCCTGTACAACAGGACAGGCTTAGCCCTGACTCAGGTGACTTTTGCAACAGGGAGCAGGACGTAACACATACTTTCTTTAAGAAGAAAAAAAAACGAAAAGAGAAAAGAATGTGCTAAGCCACAAATGCTCATCCTTCACTCCAAGCCTACCAGTCAGCTACTCACTCTTCCTCCAGAAACTCTAAGAGATCAGTTTGGCGGGGCAGGGTAGAAATAGCAGAGAGGGAGAAAAGTATTCGTTTTCCACTTACCCTTTTTATGAAAATCTCACTTATTTCATCAAAGCTTGTTTACCTGTTCTAAGTTCTCTGGTACTTAACACAGACTGTATGTTGAAATGACTCCTTTCTTATCACATTTGTGATGACTAAAAGCCACATAACTTTTTTGTCATGGAAAGTTTAATTGCCTATTTTCCCTTAAAGACTGTGTTTACTAAAGGTATGTACTAAAATCTGTTCTCCACTAAACTTGACTACCCAAAAATAGTACCAGGAATAGAATAAGTCTTCAGGAAATATTCACTGAATGCAAGGTTTTAATCTGTGCCCTTTCTTCCAACTCTGCTATTGGGTGGGCTACTTTGAGGAAGAATCCATGTAAACAGTTTACTATCTATTTAAGATATGAAAACTCTTTAAAATGAAGAGAGAGAAGTTGACTCTCATAATCTCCAAGATTTTACTGACTATGCCTAAACTACCTCCTTCCCCAGATCAATGTACCTCTATTGCGGATTCACATTGGAATTAACTAGGGAGATTTTGATAATTACTCATGCCTGTACCCACCCCAAATTCAGATTTAATTAGTATGGGATGAGTCCTGGCATCAGCATTTAAAAAAAAAAAAAAAAAAAAAAAAAAAAAAAAAAAAAAACACTACAGGTAATTCTAATGTAAAATCAGAGATAAAGTCTTCTAAGTATGGGGAAGGTTCTACAAATGTACCTGTGGCTTTAGTATAACGGCAAATTGATTTTGCTCTCATATTATTTATTAAGGGAATCTGATACTGTTATCAGAGAAGTTGTTCTTGTTAGATATTTCTAGGATGATTCCAATGCTAAGATTTTTCTCCTTTAGGAAAAACAGAGTTAATTTTGAATTATTTTTTTAAATCAATAACTGCTTATTTCCCTTAGACTTAGAAGATTGAATTTATAATTTAATTTTTTTATTAGACTTAGAAATGTAATTAGTTTCTATACCTTAAACAGTAAATCAATAAACTGTCTTAAAGATATTTTTGACAAATAATAAGGTAGAAAAGTTTTTGCATTTAGTGTTTAACCACTAATTTAATATCAAATACCATAACCCTTGAAATTTTCTGGATATTGTATTCACCATTCCTTACACACTTTTAGTTTTGTTATTATGCTTATAACAATACCTTCCCTTTATGGGATTGATTGAAGTTTTTAATTCAATAAGATGATAATATCTAAAATATCTAGAATGAACTTTTGCTGTATATTGAAATATTTCAACATCTACATTAATTTGCAATATACACAGGCAGAGTCATACATCCAGATTTTTAGAAGTTTCAACTCCGATTGTAGATGTTAAATTTTTTGCTTTTTGATGACCTTCCAAATTAATTAAAAATGATTTTTCAACATCTGTTTGTGGCATCTTGGTTCAGCTTTCTTTTTTATGTCAAAAAATATTAATTTTTTATTCCTAAATCCTTTGATTGACTTTTCCCTCCTGAATCATATATTGCACATTTCTGTCCTTTATCTTTTTAATAAAGTATGAATAACAACTCAACTCAGAACTTGTTTCAACTAGGAACAGAAACATCTTTGGGATTTTCCTGTCATAGTAAAGAGATATTAGCTACTTTCAATGCTTTCCTTAAAAAAATCAATGGAGAAAGTTTGCTTTTGATGTTATTTAGATGTGTTGTTTAACTTTACGTTTTACATCCAGGCCTTATCTGCCCTTGGAATGGAATGCATGATTTGAATTATGAGCTCTCTACTCTCTTTTTTAAGTTGCCATGTAGACATTCATGTATAATATTTATTTAGTAAAAAACACATGACTGGGCACTAGTTCCCTTACTCCTTGGGCTTAGTAGGTTAGTCATTGTTGGCTATTAACAACTATTTCTCTAAATGAATGGAAGTTGAGAATGACCTGCAGGATTAAGAAAACTGGGGAAAAAATAGTAGAAACTTAGAAACTCCATCAGAGCCCTATATAAGAAAAAAATGACTGAGAACTTTTCAGGAAGCTACCAAGTAACAAATAGTACTTTACAATATTTTTAAGGACTAAGTAATAATCGATGTTTATAAATACGAAGTTTCAATATTGTAAAGCCATTAATTGCTCCCAAACTAACACATATTATTAAAATATTTGTAATGAAAATCCTAAATATTCTTATTGAAATTAGAGTTTTTAAAAAAAAAAGTTTATTTAACCTGGAGTATGGTGGTACATGCCTGTAATCTCAGCACTTTGGGAGGCTTAGGGTAAAGGATCACTTGAGCCCAAGAGTTTGAGAACAACCTCATGAACTGGCGAGATCTCCATCTCTGCAAAAATAAAAATAAAAAATAAAAAAGTAAGTTAGCTGGGCATGGTAGTGTGCACATGCAGTCCTAGCTACCCAGGAGGCTGAGATGGGAGGATCCCATGAGGCCAGGAGTTTCAGTCAGCAGTGAGCTATGATTCTGTCACTACACTTTGGCCTATGTTACAAAGTGAGACCTTGTCTCTAAATTAAAAATGAAATAAGTATTTTTAAAAATATTTCTTTAAATATTTTAAGTCCTGTTGAAAGTTTATGAAAGTAGCCAAAAATTTTTGAACAGAAAGATCAGAGGCCAGATGAGGGTTATCAATATGTACTTTAAAATAATAGCAATTAAAAAGCGACAAATATACTGATAAAACAGAATATAGGATGCAATAATACAACTATATAAATGACATTTTAAATGTAGGAGGAAGGTTTATCCAATATATACTGTTTTTAATATGGTAAAATATCTAAAAATAAATGAATAAATTACCAACTGGAGGAGTTTCCACCTATGTCAAGCTTTTCCAACCCATTTTAAAATATTTAAAGTATTTTAAATAGTTTCATATGGAATCAAAGAAGACCTCATATAGCCAAGACGATCTTACTCAAAAGAAACAAAGCTGGAAGCATTACGCTACCTGACTTCAAACTATACTACAAGTCTACAGTAATCAAAACAGCATGAGACTGGTGCCAAAACAGACATATAGACCAATGGAGCAGAACAGAGACCTCAGAAATAACACCACACATCTACAACCATCTGATCTTCGACAACCCTGTCAAAAACAAGCAATGGGGAAAGGATTTCCTATTCAATAAATGGTGGTGGGAAAACTGACTAGCCATATGCAGAAAACTGAAACTGGACTGCTTTCTTATATCTTATGCAAAAATTGACTCAAGATAGATTACAGACTTAATTGTAAAACTCAAAACCATAAAAACTCTAGCAGACAACCTAGGCAATGCCATTCAGGACATAGACATGGGCAGAGACTTCATGACAAAAATGCCACAAGCAACTGTAATGAAAGCCACATTGACAAATGAGATCTCATTAAACTAAAGAGCATCTTCACAGCAAAAGAAACTATCATCAGAGTGAACAGGCAACCTACAGAATGGGAGAAAATGTTTGCAATCTATCCATCTGACAAAGGTCTAATATCCAGCATTTACAAGGAGTTTAAACAAATTTTCAAGAAATAAACAACCCCATCCAAAAATGGGCAGAGTATGAACAGACTTCTCAAAAGAGGACATTTGTGTGGCCAACAAATATATGAAAAAAGCTCATCACTGATCATTAGAGAAAGGCAAATCAATACCATAATGAGATACCATCTCACGCCACTCAGAATGGCGATTATTTAAAAGTCAGGAAACAATAGATGCTGGAGAGGCTATGGAGAAATAGGAATGCTTTTATACTGTTGGTGAGAATGCAAATTAGTTCAACCATTGTGGAGGATGGTACGGTGATTCCCCAAGGATCTAGAACCAGAAATACCATTTGACCCAGCAATGCCATTATTTGGTACATACCAAAAGGAATAGGAACTATTCTACTATAAAGACACATGCACATGTATGTTTACTGCAACACTATTTATAATAGTAAAGACATGGAACCAACCCTAATGCCATTAATGATAGACTGGATAAAGAAAATGTGTTACATATACACCATGGAATAATATGCAGCCATATAAAGGAATGAGATCATGTCCTTTTCAGGGACATGGATGAAGCTGGAAGACATCATCCTTAGAAAACTAACACAGGAAGAGAAAACCAAACGCTGCGTGTTCTCACTCATAAATAGGAGTTAAACAATGAGAACACATGGACACAGAGAGGGGAACAACACACACCAGGGCCTGTTGGGGGTCAGGGGTGAGGGGAAGGAACTCACAGGTTGGGGCAATAGTGCAGTGGCACATGTATATCTATATAACAAACTTGCATATTCTGCACATCTATGCCATTAAAAAATGTTTTTTGAAGAAAAACATTATGAGATGATTTTGCTTTTTGTTTTTCTCATAAGATCTGGTTAGTGTTAGTGTATTTTATGTGTGGCCCAAGACAATTCTTCTTCGTCCAATATGATCCAGGGACACCAAAAGAATCGACACCCCTATGTGATTGTCAGTTTACTCTTCCTCTAAAAAATATCTATTGAAAAAAAATTTTAAATCGAGCATTTAAAGAAGGTTTTAAATTCTACAAAGATAGTATATGGAAATATGCTTAATTCTACTATTGATTCAATTAACTCAAACTACTTTCTCTATATATATCAGTGAAATGATATATGTTATATATATCAAAATAAATGTTTATACATATATGTACATTTTTATTTATTGAAAAAAAAATTTTCATCATTGTATTCACAAGGATCTGGCCTGTAACTGAGAAAACATTTTTCAGTGAGTATGTGTGTAAATGCTAATAATATGGGAAACAATGTCCTGAAAAGCCAACCTTCTTTTCGGTTTTTGAGTAATTAGAGAATGTCAACTATAATTTTAGTATTGTGGTCACTGAAATAAACAAATAGAATAAAATAAAGCTCACTCTCTTAGTAATATAGTATTCACTGTATGTTATTTATTTAATCAAAAATACTTGGTAATCACCAGGCACTCCCTACCTTCATAGGCTTTTCAGTTCTCAGGGGAAACAGATGACAAAGGAAGAAAACTCAGTGCATGGGAGGTCCCTGACAGCCTCCCCAAGAAAGGGAAGTGTGAACAGAGAACTGGTGGATCTTTAGCTACACTCGGAAGCTAGGATGTTTCAGGTGGGAAGGAGACCAGTGCAGGGCCCTGAGGAGAGAGCTGTCCTAGTGTGGATGCCTAGAGCAGAGGGAGCCAGGGAGGAGCAGACGGAATGAGGTCAGAGATGATTTTAGGGTCCTGGGGGTTATTGAAGAACTTTGGCTGTTAGCTGTGTGTGATGAAAAACCACCGGACAGTTTTAAGTAGGGAGTTTAATAATCTGCCAAAATTTAAAAGGATCACTTTGCTTTGTTGAGAATATACTACAACGGAAGCAGGAGTCCAGTTAGAAGGAACTGCTGGGTAAGTAATTATGTAATTACTCACAGGTGAGTAATTACTTACAGGTAAGTGACCATGCTGCTTTGGATTACAGATGTTGGCAGTAGAACTAGTGAGAAATATGGTTTGGAATAAACTTGAAGATAGGTCTAGTAGGATTTGCTGCTGTATTCAATGTAAGCTGTAAGAAAAAGATCATTATAGACACTTCAAAAATGCACCCATAGTAAGATAAACGAAAATTAAAACTCCACTGATATACCATCTCTCACTCGTCAAATGGAAAGTGTGGTGTATGGGCAAGGCTATGAGACAGAGTTATACACAACCAGTAGGCAAACAAAATCGTTCAATATATGTGGAGGTGACTTTGGAAGCATCTAAGAAAATTGTGTGGGTATACTCAGCAAACTCAATTCTAAGAATTTTCTCATGAAGAAACATCTTCTACAGTAAAAAATACAGAGGCATAAGTTTTAGTTATGATATTGTTTTACATTGGAAAACATTGTAAATAACCTGAATTTCATACCTAAAATATTGGCAAAGGATGAAGCAATACAAAGAGACTAGTATATATTAATTATTATGTAATGATTTGTGATTTCTAAAATATATTGTTAAACTTAAAAAAAGGTAGCATGCTGTTATGTATCTATGAATGCATGTGTTTATACATATGCATTCCTCATTTTTGCAAGAAAAACATAAAAAGGCAACAAGAATTAATGAAATTTGTTACCAACAGAGGATGATTTTAAATATGGGGAAAGGAATGGTGAACCACGTAATGTTTCTTTGCATGTGCTTGTTTGCAAAGTTTTGACTTAGAAACAAGTCTATTTGCATATTTATGAATAAAATTAGATAAACAAAAATGAGGAAAAAAATTAAAATGGAAAAACAAAACAAAGGAATCATATAGAGTATACTCGAGGGCACCAAAGAGGAATGTCTAATTTAATTGGATAAAGTTAGAAAGGAGCAGGAAAGGTTTACAGCAGGAGATTGCCCTGAGTCTGAATCTGAAGGAGGTAGATGAAGAGTAGGTAAAAGTGTGTCCCCCACATGTAGGAGTAAAAACTAAAAACAACAGTGTAGTGTGTTTGAAAAACTACAAGCAAAAGCATAAACTATAGAAGGAGCAGAGCTGATGGCTCAGTATAGCAGCTGAGGTTTGTGATGAAAGAGCATCCATTTCAATGTTCAAATGTTTTAATCACCTTTAAATTATGCTCATGGAGATATGTTAAATTTTATCCTCTCGTTAACATTCAGAAAGAAAACAGCTACTTGTATCTTTATCTATAAACAGCATGTTTTTCTACTCAAGAGAGGTGTCAGGAATTATTTAAGATCGGCCTCCCTGATAGTCGGCCTCCCTGATAGATTGTAAGCCCAGTGAAGAAGGGGTCAGAGTTTACATAGTCAGTGCTGTTTAGATTTGCCCTCAGATTTAGAATGCCTGTGCACTCTTCCGGCTTACAAGCTATTCCTTCCATATGTCCTCAATTTCCTTCTTTAGCAAATGCATTCTTCGTTAATTCTTCAACAAGGATTTGTTAGTGATAAACCCTATGGGTTATAGCCGGTCCACAATAATAACTATTTAGCTTCATTCATTGTGAGTTTAGCTGGTTGTCATTTTCTACTTTTGTTATATTTTTTATGTAAAACAATTTTCTCTCAGCACCTTAAAAATATTCCTTTATCATCTGATTCTTACTGTCACTGGTGAGAAATCTTTTGATAGACTATTTTTCTCAATAAACAGATTAGATAACTGAAGTTCCAGAAGGTTACATATCCCAGAGCTGATAACCAAATGCTCTTTTTAAAGCCAGGATTTTGGTTTTGGTATTATTACACAACCTCTCCTCTTGCAAACTCTTCCTCTTTCCTTTATGTTACATGTAGGAGAAGAAAAAGGTTTAGGCCAATGAGTTCATCCAGTAGCCCTCACAAAGTTCTAATGTTTCCATTCTTCGTTCTCCCACTGGGAATCACATAGATAGCACCTCAGAATGATTACATCACAGGCTCTGAAATCATTCCATTGTGTTTGTCTTCCAGTTGCAAGTCAACATATTTTACCCCTTGCAATATATATATATATATATACACACACACACACACACACACACACACACACACACACATATCTTTGCTTCACTTTCTTTATCTACAAAGTGGTGATAAATGATATTTTCTACCTTAGAGGTATATGAGTATTAAATAAATTACAAATAAAAACATTTAGCACCAAGTGGCTCATAGAGAGTGCTCAAATGATAGAAATCGTTATTTTTAATATAACTTTCTATATTCTGATTCCTTCTAGGACTGGCTGAATACTGAAATGGCCGAACAAAATCTTCCACACATTTAGATAAACTCTTAGGAGTTCGTTTATGTGTGGCTTGAAATAAAATGCAGTAAAATATATATTAGGATAATATAAATAGGCAAAAATTAATCAATATGTTAAATACAAAATACGTATTTTGACATTCATAGATGAGAATGCTGCATAATTTTTAATTTCTACATTATTTAGAAGCATAAATTGAATGTAATTTGCTTGAATTGCTTTTGGCTCAATAAATTCAAAGACATAATCCCTGAGTTAAAATCATACAAGAAATAATCATGTAGCAAAGACTATGGGATCATGAGTGTCCATATAATTTTCTTGTTAAATACAGGGAAACATCAGATACAGCCACAATTCACAGCAAAGATTTGTAAAAGCAGGGCTAACTCTTCAGGTAAAAGTGTGTGGTTCCCAGGGACAACTATCTACAACATCCATGATTATGCTTCTCTCTGAATACAGACTCAGAAAGTATACCTAACATCCCACATGTCAGGTTTTTATCACCAACTTTTAAATTTTAAGGATATTTGTTTTGTGATATCTTCATTAGAAATACACCAAGAAGAATAAAGCAGAAATGAACACAACATGGAAAATCTATGTTTGCCTTGACAATTTTTGTCTTCACAAATGTTCAGCCTAGATGTTTTTATTTCCTAATGATATTATATCTTAGTGGCAAATTCTGATAACTACGGAAAATATAAAAAATCAAGATATATATTTTAGACTGAACACATCTTTTTCAACTTTATAAAACAGACTTATACTTGAAAAATTGTTTAATTATATTTTCACATGCTGCCCATGTCTCACTTCAATAAAACTTGCCAAATGGTAATAAATAAATGCTTTTGCAAATCAGACCTGTTTCTTTTAAGCCACCACTTAAACAGAGGAAACAAATGCAAGATTATGTTATTTTGTTTTTACTTAGTGTTTTGCCTGTCATCATAAGTAAATTTAATCTGCATTATTAGTAACTGTCAACTGCGTACTTTGAACATAAGGCAAATACAGCAGGTGGCTTAAAAAATGGCTGAAAGTACCGGGCGCGGTGGCTCAAGCCTGTAATCCCAGCACTTTGGGAGGCCGAGGCGGGTGGATCACGAGGTCAAGAAATCGAGACCATCCTGGCCAACATGGTGAAACCCCGTCTCTACTAAAAATACAAAAAATTAGCTGGGCATGGTGGCACATGCCTGTAATCCCAGCTACTCAGGAGGCTGAGGCAGGAGAATTGCCTGAACCCAGGAGGCGGAGGTTGCGGTGAGCTGAGATCGCGCCATTGCACTCCAGCCTGGGTAACAAGAGCAAAACTCTGTCTCAAAAAAAAAAAAAAAAAAAAAAAAATGGCTGAAAGTAAAAAATGCAAAACAAATGATTACTAGGAAATGCTAATTTATTTTTGCATAAATTTAAAAGAAATTAAAATGCATACCAAGCTCCCACTAAAGGTTAACACTGGAAAGAAAAGCAACTAAATTAACCAATTTTTGTTGTTAGACCATTTGTCTAAAGGCTAACGTATTAAATATTTTACTATATACTAATTGCTTTGATTCAAAAAATATGGTTTACTTACATTTATAAAATACGAGAAAATAAAAGTTAAAATTTAAATGACATTTATAACAAATTTAAAGTTGTGTTCCTCACAACTTATTATTTTTATGTTTTATTTAAAAAGTAACATCAATTTTAACTAAAAAGGGAATTACAGCACATTTAAATAGGAAATATGTAATATCAATTTTTTGTATTCTGATAGGATTAATATTAAGCCCATTTAAGGTCTTTCTGCTTTGGAGCAAAACCAGGTAAAACACACTATCCCAGGTATTCTGCATTTATTAAGATACTGACAAATAATTATACTGGCAGATAAATAACAGTTTAAGAGAAATCACTTTGTTTCTCCACCCCGTTTTCTTTTTCTTCATAGATTGGAAATCACTGGAGAATATCTTCTGTGCTTCCTCTGTATATCATAGAAACTGTCATTTGAAATCATGCTGCCAGATATCTAACAGGTGCTTAGATGATAGAAGCAATTTCATCACTAAGAGAGAATGTCACTCCAGAGAAACATTTACCTACCTGCCAAGCTAGATATAAGAATCTCAGAGTGGCTCTTGTTATTTTAATCTTTGGAAAAATTAAAAGAGATAATAAAACAAATGAAACCAGGGACTTTGACTGCTAACTTTAAAGTCTTTCAGTGTGGGCCAAGGAAAGAAAATGAAAATACAAATGAAATGCCTTATTATCATCAATTAAAGTTTAAGTACCCACAGAGTACAGTTCCAAGTGCTGAGATGTCCTTGAGAGAAAAGAGCTGGTTATGCAACACGGATAGAATTTTTACATTTGCAAGAAGTTTGATGTCAGATGTATCTATCTCAATTTTCATATGAAATGTATACATTTATTTTGAAAGAAATCGCAACTAAAGTTTAAAAACTGACATTCATCAGTTAATTCCTTTCAAAATTTTCTAGTAATTTTTCCCCAAATATGATGTAAGTTTAAAGTGATAATTATTTTGATCTAATAGCTATCAATGCTGACTTAAACAGACTGCAGACCTGTAATGGTCTCTCAATAATTATCAGTGCAAGGATGGGAGATATATTAAAATATACTTCAAGATGTCTTTTTTTTTTTTTTTTTTTGAGACGAAGTTTCATTCTTGTGACCCAGGCTGGAGTGCAATGGCACGATCTCGGCTCACCGCAACCTCCGCCTCCTGGGTTCAGGCAATTCTCCTGCCTCAGCCTCCTGAGTAGCTGGGATTACAGGCACGCGCCACCATGCCCAGTTAATTTTTAGTAGTTTTAGTAGAGGCGGGGTTTCACCATGTTGACCAGGATGGTCTCGATCTCTTGACCTCATGATCCACCCACCTCAGCCTCCCAAAGTGCTGGGATTACAGGCTTGAGCCACCGCGCCTGGCCAAGATGTCTTATACAGCTTTCTTTATCCCTAATCGTCTATCTTCTACAGAAATGACATCTTTCTCCCCCAGATCTCTCCACTCCCAAACAAAACTCTGTCACAATATGCATGCATTTCTCTTTCTCTCCTCTCAACTTTTCCTGAAAGCTCCATTTTGTTTCTCTCACCTAATCTAGGCTTACTATTTTAACTGTAATTCCTTAAATGTACTTTTATTATCTGTGCTTGTCTCTACCCCTTATCTTAATTTTTCATTGCAAAATCTCAGAATTCAAACAAGAATATAAACAATTATTATTTTCTTGGTGATATTGGCAGGGAGTACCATAGTGAGAAAAGTCGTGATAATATGAATGTCAGTGATTTTTACTCTTTCCATAATTACGTGTGCATTTCAGGAAGAACCAAATGTTTGATGCTAGTTTCACCAAATAAAACATGCTACTACTCACTCTCTAAGCATAGTTTGGTTATTGTCAAAAATGACCAATCAGTGAGTTAGGCACTGCACTAGATGCTAAGAAAATGATGTTTATCTGAATAGAAATTATCCCTGCCATCATGTGGTTTATTGTCTAATAGAAAATAGAGAAGTGACAACCTCAAATTATTTGGGGATTATCATGTGGGATAAGTACATATGATAGAATTTACAAAAATAAAAGAAAAAACAGAATCTATAACATATAGAATATATATTTATAATTGCTCAGTAAAAAACCAGGACTACAGAGAAAGGGGGAAGGGAATGATGATGGAAGTGAAGATTTGAGTGGGGAGGCTGTGAAGGCCTTTTGAGCTGAAAGTCTCAACAGTGATGCAACTCAATACTAATCCCAATAAAGATTATTGTTTTTTCTGGACAACCTGTGCTAGGATCTGGAAGTTTCTTTGTTCACTTTAAACTGGGTCTCAGAACACTCAGTGTCCTGAGTAACACGAAGAGAGTTATTCTTTTTTACTTCAGGTTTGAAATATAGAACTTTTCAAAGTTAATATAATTATAAAATAGCTTCTGCTTCAGAACTATGCTAGACAAAAAATCAAGAAGAAATCAAATATTTGAATATTAGCTTTACACTCAATATGAAACCAGCTCATGTAAAATAAATACATGTATGGTGTGACCCCCAAAGAAGGAGCTAGTCTGTCACAAGCACTCTGAGAGCAGAAAAATGTAAGATACAGATCATGCAATGCATCCGAATCCAGATAGTTGGGTTTGGCTGAACACTGAACACTGAGTTTATGAGAGTTGTTTGTAAGAATTTTAGTAGACTGGGGCCTGAAGGATAAATAGGTATTAGTTATTTGGAGGTACTGTGGGACAACAATAAAATGGTTTCAGTTGGTAGGAATCACAGATGAGAGGACTCAGTTGAGATTCAGCAAGGTATACTTAGGAATTACAAAATGTTTAGAAGGAAAGGCAAGTCACATCATATAGTTTGGTCATCATAGCAAGAGTAATAGGAAAGCAAGAGTAATAGGAAGCCAATAAATGTGTTTAGCAGCAGTGTGATGTAATCAGAACTGTACTCAAAAGATGCATGGAAAAGTGAATAGAAGTCATACACTTGAGAGGCCATAGAAAGCTTTGGAGTTATAGTTGAATTCAATTACTAAATGTGGGGTGTGAACTAAGCCACTTGTCTCTTCTGTTTCTGCTGAATCATCTGTAAAACAAGGATGATATAATTACTACTACATAGTAATTTGCTGTAATTATTAAATAAGATTATTCTTATAAACCAACTTTTAACACCTGGTGTTTAACAACCTAACGTACATGGTAGCTTTCCATAGTTTTAGCTATTACTATTACTCCAACTACTACTACTGAATACCTATTATAAAAATTACTTATGTGATTGGCAGTGATCCATGTGAGAAAACTGTTTCTTAAAATACATATATGTCAAGTAAGATGATGATCATAAAATATTAATTGAATATTTATCGAAATGTGCCCTTATAAACAGCATATTATTGTTGTATCATGCTTATTTTTCTCCAGTCTCCAATCTCTGAATTTGTACTTTAAATTTACTTATACTAACTTGGTGCAAAAGTAATTACGGTTTTCCATTACTTTTTTTTTTTTTCTTTTTTGAGACTGGCAATTCTCTGTTGCCAGCCTGGAGTGCAGTGGCACCATTTGGGCTCAATACAACCTCCACCTCCCAGGTTCAAGCTATTCTCCTGCCTCAGCCACCCGAATAGATGGGACTACACGTGCGCGCCAGCATGCCCGGCTAATTTTTGTATTTTTAGTTGGGGAGGGGGGTGGTTCACTATGTTTTTCTGGCTGGTCTGGAACTCCTGACCTCGTGATCTGCCCACCTCAGCCTCCCAAAGTGCTGGGATTACAGGCGTAAGCCACCGCGCCCAGCCTTGCCATTACTTTTAATGGCAAAAACCGCGATTACTTTCACATCAGTCTAATATTTGCTGTAGTTATTGATATGCTTGGGTTTAAGTCAACCATTTTGTTATTTTCTGATTGAACTCTCTATCCTTTTTTCCTTCCCTGTCTTTATTAATTACATATTTTTAATATATCTACTCCATCTTCTATATTGATATTTTACTCATAATTATTTGAGCCATATTTTATTGGTTGTTCTAGAGACTATAATATTTATTTTTAATTTATCACAATCCATCTTGAATTAATATTACACCACTTTAATTATAATGATTAATAATCTAATCAATAGCCTTTGCATTTATTTCTACACTTTGTGCTATTGTCATTTATTTTATTTCTGCTTATGGTTTTAGCCCCATGAAGCATTGCTACTATTTTTTTTTTAGAAATTTAATTAATTTTCTATGCATTTAAAATAAATAAATAAAATATATATTACAATTACTTGTTTACCATTTATAATTTCTTCTTGTAGATAATATCTGGATATTATTTTCCTTCTTTCCTTCTTTCTGAAGAGATATGCATCTTCTGAAATTCATAGAAATTTTTCTATCTGTGCAAGTGTTAATTTTGCTTTGTCATATTCATGGTTTTCATTGGTGTCTTCAAATGGCATACTGGAGAAACATATTTAAACTTTTCAAATATTGTAAACCACCAATCCAGTGTTTAACCTTCTAAATAGAGAATAATACCAGATATTATTTACAAAAAGAAATTGTATATATGTATGCATGTATATAATATACTCACATGTGTGTGTAGTCATATATGTATATATATTCCTTTTTTAGTGAAGATTTATTCTTGAAAAATTCTAAACTTCTGCCAGATATTTTTTTCTATAATGTCTTTATTTTACTTGATACACATTTTTTGGTGAGTATACAATAAGCCTAAGAGCAGTTTTTAAATATTTTAAAAATTATTTTCTGGTTATTTGGGCTGTTTTTTAAAGCAAATTTGGAGCTGGGTGTGGTGACTTACGCCTGTAATCCCCACACTTCGGGAGCCTGAGGTGGGTGAATTATTTGAGGTCAGAAGTTCGAGACCACCTTGGTCAACATGGTGAAACCCTGTCTCTACTAAAAATGCAAAAATTAGCCATGCATGGTGGTGAGCACCTGTAGTCCCAGCTATTTGGGAGGCTGAGGCAAGAGAATCACTTGAACCCAGGAGGTGGAGGTTTCAGTGAGCTGAGATCATGCCACTGCACTTCAACCTGGGTGACAGAGGGAGACTCTGACTCAAAAAATAAAATAAAATAAATAAATAAATAAATAAATAAAATAAAATAAATTAAAAAAGAAAAAAGAAAAAGAAAATAAATAAAGCAAATTTGGAAAATTTCAAAATGACTGAATTTTATTCAGTTTTAATGATTTTTATGGACTTCTCTTTAAGTTCCCCAATCTCATATTCTCTTGTGTTCAATCTCTAACCTATGCAACCCATGTTTTTAAAATTTTCATTAATATTTTGCTCTAGAATGTCCATTTGTTTTTATTTTTACAATTTCTTTTTCCTTTTCTTTTTTTGAGATAGTATCTCCCTCTGTCACACAGGGTGGAGTGCAGCGGTGCAATCTCGGCTCACTGAAACCTCTGCCTTCTGGGTTCAAGTGATTCTCTGGCCTCAGCCTCCCGACTAGCTGGAATTACAGATGTGCACCACCACAACTGGCTATTTTTTTCTTTCTTTCTGCGTGTGTGTATGTATATGTTGTGTGTGTGTGTGTGTGTGTGTGTGTGTGTGTGTGTATGTGAGAGAGAGAGAGAGAGAGAGAGGGAGAGAGAGAGAGGGAGAGAGAGAGAGAAAGTCCATTTTCATCCAGCATTTTCATCTCCAGCAGGTCACAAAAAACCTTGGAAAGACTAGAAGGGTGAAAAATCAGGGTTCTAAACCTCTATTCAGTTTGGGTTAAACCACCATCTCTGTGATCCTCAGGGCAGAAAGCTTCTACTTTTGTGGCTGCCACTGGTACCAACATCACAACTTCCTCACACCCACCCAGAGGACTGCTGACAAATCACTGGACAAATGGGAGTGGTCAACCAAAACGCTCCCATTTGTCAGCACTTGGCTAACAGTGCCACAGGCGAGGGAGTATTCCTTCCTCCTTTTTTTTTTTTTTTTTTTTTTTTGAGACGGAGTTTCGCTCTTGTTGCCCAGGCTGGAGTGCAATGGCGCGATCTCGGCTCACTGCAACCTCCGCCTCCTGGGTTCAGGCAATTCTCCTGCCTCAGCCTCCTGAGTAGCTGGGATTACAGGCACATGCCACCATGCCCAGCTAATTTTTAGTATTTTTAGTAGAGACGGGGTTTCACCATGTTGACCAGGATGGTCTCGATCTCTTGACCTCGTGATCCACCCGCCTCGGCCTCCCAAAGTGCTGGGATTACAGGCTTGAGCCACCGCGCCCAGCCTCCTCCTTTCTAATCATACCTAAATGATACTCTCAAGCAGGAGCCACTTTGCCTCAGTTATTGCTACAAAGAAATCTGGAAAATGTGGTTCTTCAGGATCTAGACACCGACATAGGAGGCAATACAGAAGAGGGTGGGTGTAGAAGTACTGATTATATAATTGATGAATTGCCAGGCTCTTGCTGTTGTCTTTTACAGAAGCACGGATTTGAGTGTGTTAATGTAAATACTCCAAATAAGATTGATATATAAATTACATGTTTTCATATTAAGCTAAGAAATATAGATGGGAAAGAAAACACCATCATAGTTTAACAATTCCCTATTCTTATACGATTACTGATTGCTCAATTGTATCTCTACTCATTTTTCACTTTGCTTCTAATCATAAAGTGTTATTGAAACTAAAAGATATCAAACATTTTAAAAGAGAGAGTTTTTTTCCCACTATTTTTAACAATTTTAACAACTAAGGAAGAGATTTTCTCCAAGAGACAACCAAATCCATGGTATAGATGGAGGATGAGAATTTTTCAGTATCATAAAATCTCTTTATCGTTCAATTGAGTTTTAATGTGAGGTATTGGCATAAGCATGTATTCCCTGAGGTATGAATGTCTAGGCCTTATCCAAGAAAGAAATCCTGGAAAGATGACAGATTCAACTAAAAATCAGAAATTAAATGATAGTACACAATTCAAATGGATGACCTATAAGATTCTTTCAGTTTTGGTTTGGAATTTAGAAAAAATATACATTTTCCTAAAGATTTTCATGTTAAAATTATTGAAAAAACCCACTTGGAACAAACTTGTTCTTCATACTGCAGTTAATGGAACATTTGTGGGAGGGAAAGGGATTAGCACAGGGAAAACGCATTAAGCTTACAATGGAACCTCAAACCTCATATTCTTAAGGGACATTGATGAGACGGTATTTAGTGAACTGGAGCCAGTGATGTTCGTCATCTTACAATGTGTCTAGGCCCAACTTTATTTGTCCAAAAAAAAAAAAAAAGTGAATTTTTTTGACAAAAAATTAAGTAAATTACTATATATAGAATTTTTCAGTTTTGCTACTTTCATACAAAATAAAGGAAGATTGTTCTTTCTTTTGTTATCAAGAATTGTCTGCTACTTTAGAAAATCTCATTGGTGTAAGGAACATGGAGCTTCACACATTAACAATATTCATCATGGTTTCATGGATATATGTATTTTATTGTTGTAACGTTTTCTAGAACAGTTGTTCCAAAATATTTAAATATTAAAATATGTGCAATCTTATTTCAGTAATTTTATTTCTCTTTTATATGTCTTAAAGACATTATATTGTTTTTTTAAAAAATGTTGGAGTAGGTCTATATATATCTTCTATGAATTTTCTTTTACGTTAATAAATGAATTTTTACATACTGTTTACTGTGAAAAGAAACTATTTTATTTCATAGAGTTGAGAACAACCATCACAGGCTATTTTAGCATTTAAATTATAAAACTTTTATGGTTGGATTTGCATATTTGAAAGATCGCTCCTCTAGCATTGAGAATAGACGAGTAAAGAATGTAAAACAAAGAGAGCACTTAAAATGGTATTACAATTGTGGGTGAGAGATGAAAAAAATCTGAAATAAAATAATGATGGTGGGAAAGAATAAGATAGAAGCCTTTCAGGTGATAAGACTATAGAATAGAGTTGACTTAGAGGATCGCAGCTAATTCTCAAGTTTTTGTTTGTTTGTTTGTTTGAGACAAACTCTTGTTCTGTCACCCAGCCTCCCGAGTAGGTGGGACTACAAGTGCCTGCCACCACACCCAGCTAATGTTTGTATTTTTAGTAGAGATGGGATTTTGCCATGTTGGCCGGGCTGGTCTGGAACTTCGGGGCTCAAGTGCTGGGATTACTGGCATGATCACCGTGTCCAGCCTCAAATTTTTTTTTTAGATAACAAAGAGGGCAAATCAGGGTGTAATTCTGGTCAGTGATACAAGATCAGAATAATTTAGAAAAAAAATAAGTGTGGTTTTTGGTTTCTGTGTAAAGTCTAGGTAGAGAGCTCTGCATCAATGACATTGTTTTATAAATTTGGGGTATACTCTTGTGAGTGCAATCAATTAGTGAGAGGGTAACCACTGAAAACTTACTGGAAAAGATAAGAATGGAATGCAGAGGAAAAGCAGTGTGTAGAAGGTGTCTGGTGGAAGAAATGCCTGTGAGGGAGACTGAGGTAGCCTGAAATATAGGAGAATGAGAAGAAAATGGAGTAAAAGTAGATACAAAAGCATTTCAAAGACATAAAGATCAAAAGCATTAAAAGATACAACAGTCAAAATAAATAAAACTGTAAAATGCCCACTGAATTTGAGAACCAGAAAGGTTTACAATGGCAAGATAGTGAAAGGAGTAGAACTGACTGCATAATTTTTGAGGCTCAGTGCAACTGAAAATGCAGGCTCTCTTGTTTTAAAAGTATTAAGAATTATAAGACAATAAAGCACTAAGCCAAATGCATGAAAGGCCCTTCTGAGCTTTCATCTGTGTGTGACTGGGCATGCCCATGAACCTGGCCCAGAGCAAAATAATGAATAGGGTGTGGAGGAACAGACGCAACTTAAGACTTGAGTTGAAACACTTCTTCTTTTTTTTTTTTCTTTTAAGAAAGAGATAGAATAGTACATTAAAAAGATAGAACTGTAGAGGAAGGAATTTTATTTATGTATTAGAAACAAAGAAGATTTTATGCATTAAAAAATCATTAGAGTATAGAGTGACAAGTGAGAAAGGGGTAATTGATAAAGTGAAATGCAGAGAAAATTCAATTCCCAAATGGCAGTGTTTCTCAAAATGTGAGACATATACAATCTGTATTAAAATTACCTGGGGATTATTTTTTAAAAAATTTGATTCCTATGTTCTTATCCCACTCTTCAGGTAAACAATCTCTGGAGATGGGATTGAAAATAGGAAGTTTAAGAAGTCGCTTATATTATTTGTATGACCTATTGCAGATTTGAACTTGGTTATACACTGGAATTACCTGGAGAGCTTTATAAAACCACAGATACCTATGTCCACACCAAGAGGTTTTTAATAAGTCTGTGGTGCAAGACAAGTTTTCAGAATTTTTAAAGTTCCCTGTGGGTCAAAATTACTACCTAAGAGATCCTGAGCAGAGTTCAAAAGAATTGCCTTCTGCAGGACTATCAACACTTTTCAGATAAGAGGAATAGGTAAGGAAATTAAAGAGGGATGACCAGAGGAGATGACATCCACATGGACATTTACAGTGTGAAGTGTAAAAGTGCTTACCAAATGCTTCCTCAGCATTTGGTACAAAGCGCTTACAAAATGGTTTCACCTTAACAGTTCTTTTCAAGTGTATGCCAATGATTCATCATAATGCCATCTCAGATCAGGAGTAATTCTAGGACCCTTTCCCTTAGCAGGTGTATCACTTTCCACTTTGGATGGATGGAGGAGTGAGGGTTAATTTCCTGTAAAACCATTCAAATTTAATAACATAACTTCAGCTGTCAGATTATTTAAAAATCATGAAGACTTATCTGTAGGCTTTTCAGTTTGACAATGCTTTTTCTTTTAATTAAAACAATCTGTTAACTGAAATAAGTAAATTCTAAATCAATTTGAGTTATGACAATCAAATTCATAACTCACCTAGGAAAGTGGCAAGAAAATATCAAAATTATCAGTTTTGATAAAGTCTCATAGATGTATTTCCTTAACACATAATTTTAAATTAAGGAGTTATGTTAGCTCCAGCAACACAAATTTGCCAACTTGCCATTGTAAAAACTACACAGTTCCAAATATTCAACAAAACTATTACAAATCGATGCTGTGGAAAGAAAAAGTTGACATTTTCATTTTCTGGCAGCTAAGTCTCCAACAGTAGAGGGCCAAACATGGGGTGAATCATGATGCTGGCAATGGATCATTTTGATTTTCAAATCAGATTAATGTAGGAGTGTTTAACAAATGAACTGAGTGAATATTTCAATCTGACCCATGGGTTTTGTCTTTGATGGTAGCAGATTTTGCTTGGCTCATCTTCTCATGTTGTTTATCTCATTTGTCTAATAGTTTATGTTTCATATTCACAAGGATTCAGTGCCAAAAAAAAAAAAAACACCTCTTTTATAGCAAAGGCACACTATGCCATTGTTCATAATTGTTTCTTTCTTTTTAGAATTTATTTGGGTTTTTGCCGGAGTGACCTATAGATATGTAGGCTTCGCTTTCCATGAGTCACCTTGCCATTAGAACTCAATGGAAGGTACCATTTCCATTCAGTGTCATGAGGAGTTAAGCCCTCATGGCTAGTCCACAGCATGGACTGACCTTCTGGTGCAGTTCTTAAGAAACTAGATAGGAGGACAAAAGTGAATATAAATATATAGCCCCTAAGCAAATATCCATGAAATCTATAGTATAATTCAGTCTTACAATGTCAGCATTATTCTATACCACTAAGTTTTCTGGATTTAAAAGTAACACAGTCCTCTTCAATCAATTGTTCATTTCTTCTAGCAAAATTCTTTCTATACTGGGCCAAATTTACTATTCAATATAACTAGAATTATGCTTATTTATTACATGTTCACTTATGAAACAATTTCATATGAGCAATGCAGAGAGTTTGATTTATAGGTATAAACACATAAAAAATAGTGTTAACTGTGGACCTGTTTTTTTTTTTTTTTTAAAAAAAAAAAAAAAGGTAGCCAGTGTTAATTGTGGGCATATTTTTCCAAAATGGCTCCACTGTTAATCCAAAATTCTGGGTTTCAGATTAATAGCAGAGCTTCAACTTCAGGATCAGGACAAAGTAAGTTATTCTATATCAAGAAATTGTTTTGCTAGAGATAATGGCTTTTTAAAGAATAAAAACAAAAATAATTTTTAGTCATTGCTTGTTGAAAGATGCTTTCTGATGAAATTTCTCTAATAATATAACCAAACCATGTATTAGCCTCTAAAACCATATTATGATTTAACACTGTTGTGGCTCAGAAACTGAAGCCCTTGTACATGGTGGTTTGACACGCCGACCTGAACTAAAAACCTCAAGGACTCTCTGACCTCCCCCGCAATTCCACGTCTCTCAATCCTCTCTCCCAACACATAGGATGACGTTGTTCTCTGAATTCCCCTTATCAACCTGAAGTCTGGACCAATCAAAGAACAAAGCAATCACCTCAAATCTCTTTTCTGAGTTTTCATGAACTGAACTCATATCACAAAAGGAAAAATGGACATCTGTCAACACACATGGAGGAATTTTTGTCACAAACCATCATCTGCTTTACGGGCCCAACAGACTTTGTCCCAGGCCATTGTATGTTCTTCAAGTCAATTGAATTCCCCTAAAAATTATTTACTACCCCCCACCCCAAAGTTACCCACACTTCCCCAACTCCCTTTACCCTAAGAGGAAAGGCGTATAACCATCTGTAACTTGTTGTGTGCTGGAGCAATCACTTCATGACTTTCCCCCATGCACACTAATACATTATATACCATTTCTCCTATTAATCTCCCTTTTGTAAGTCAATTTTTCAATGAACATTCAAAGGTAAAGGGGAAAATTTCCCTTGGCTCCTACAGCACATTGTTTCATACACAAAATTATTTAAAATATTGCATAAAATTACCTTCAGATCTTGCATATAAAGTGTATATGAAATATAAATAAAAATTATGTTTCAACTTGGTTTCAATCTCCAAGATGTAACATTATGTATTTGGAAATATTAAAAAATTGGAAAAAAAAATCAGAAACACTTCTTATCTTGAGTATTTCAAATAAGGGATAGTCAATCTGTATTTGTTAAAGGACCGTATAGAAATTCTATAGCTTATAATTTTAATATCAGAAATTAAGATATCAATAGAGAGTATTAATAGCAGATTAGATATGGTTGAAATGGGAATGAACAAATTGGAAGATAGAGTATACATAAGTATTCAGAATGAAGCATGGAGTGGCAGAGGAAAATACAGAAGAAAGAGGGTTAGAAATATTAAACATACAAGGAAAAGCTTTATTATACATTTTATTGGCATCTCAAAAGGCAATGACAGAGATAATAGGATAGAAGCAACATTTTTAGGTATAATGGCTGACTATACCAAACTAATGAAAGAATGTCACTGATTTAAGTATACAATCAGGATGAATGAAAAGTAATGGACACATGAAACATGATAGCAAAATTGCTGAAAAAACAGAGATAAAGAAAAAATATGAAAAACAAGCAGAGAAAAAAAGAGATTACCTTTAAGGAACAGGACTAGATTATTACTTTTTCAACAGAAACACGCAAGCCAGAAAGTAGTAACATTTAAAGTGTGAAAGCAAAATTGTCAATTTAGAATCATGTATTTAGAAAAATATTATTCAAATGTGAAGATGAAAGCTTTCTTTCTTTTCAGAAATAAAAACCTAAGGTACTTTGACCATAGAAGAAAATTTTTAAGGGAAATATTGAGAGGTTTTTTTTAGTCAGAAGTAAAAATAATTTGATATGGAAGACCAGAGATGCAGAAAGAAATGAGGAGCAATGAAATGGTTAAAAAATATAAAAGAAAAGATTATACTGAACTTCCCATTTGATGTTTACTATTAACTGTTCCCAAAGTCACACGAGAATAGATACAATAAATGTTACTTAGTTGAAATCTCTTTTGTAATTGAACTATTAAACTGGCTTTATTCCTGATTTTTGGTACCAATAAAGTACCACATAAAAACTTCATTTCTATGTTACATAATTTTGTGTGCTTAGCCTTTATATTTAACACAGCTTTAAAACATACACTATCAGATATACAGCATTATTCTAAGTTATTGAAATATAAAATGACATACATGACAAAACAAGAATGTTTGGTTACAAGAATTTACATTAATAAGCATTTATATATTTGTCACAAACTTAAGGAGAATTGAGTAATTCCTACGGCTAATACTTACATCAGAAAATATACTTTTTAAAGATTGACACATTTTAAGTATACATATTATGGGGTACAATTTGATGTTTTAATACATATATATTGCATATAGATCCAATCAGCATTTTAAATATATTCACCACCTCATGCATGTATTATTTCTTTCTGGTGAGAACATTCAAAATCCTCTCTTCTGTTTTGAAATATGCAATATTTTTCTGTTAACTATAGTCATCCTACTGTGCAATAGAAGACAAGAACGTATTCTTTCTATCTAATATTAGTTTTGAATCCAATGACCAACCACTTTCCATCATCCTCTTCTCCCTCGTCTGCCCCTGGTAATCATTTTTTAATCTCTGCTTATATAATATCAACTTTAAAAAACATTCCACACATTAATGAGATCATGCAGTATTATCTTTCTGTGTCTGGCTTGTTTCACATAATATGATATCCTCCAGGTTCATCCCTGCTGTCACAAAGACAAAACTTTATTTATATAGTGGCTGAATAGCATTCAATTGTGTGTATGTACTACATTTTCTTTATCCACTCATCTGCTGTTGGTCACTTGGATTGATTCAATATCTTGGCTATTGTAAACAGTGCTGCAATAAACATAGAATACAGATATTGCTCCAACATACTGATTTCATTTTCTTTGTATATATACCCAGCAGTGGGATTCCTGGTTGATATAGTAGGATCATTGGATCCTTGATATATTGTCTTATAAATTTTAACTGTAATATGTGAAACAAAATTTCCCAATCAACTTCTGTAATGCAACTTAAACACAGGAAGATACTTGCATAAATGTCGCAACTATCATATCGGATTATAACACGCTTAAAGCATCTCTTTCAAATCCCCAGTCAATTTAGTGGATGTTAGCAGTAAATTTATAAGTAGTATTGTGTCTCTTAGAAGTCTCAGCAACGTGTGAAAACCACATCTCCTTTGTTGACACTCAGCACAGTTCAAAATAACTACACAGAATTATCAGATTCTGTGAATTATGTTTGGAATCTAATTCAAGATTTTTGTCACACATTGTATTGTTAAAATATATTGTTTTTAAAAGTATGTATAACATTTTCTCTATAAACATAAAATTTTCCTATGTAAACACTCACTGGTGAAAAAAAAAATGTCCTATTGGGATACGCCTTCTTCTGTGTGTCTGTAACTTTTTTTACCTCCTCTATAATTTTGAGTTGAAAAATAGAATTTAAACATATATTTAAAGGTGCTGAAATATTTCCAAGAAATTTGAATTATTAGATAAACAACATGTCATCTACAAAGGTTTAAATATTTGTATATTGATCATTTGCAAACACAAATATTAAATGTTTGTCATGCCAAGCAATAAAAAAGCTTACAAATAAATTAAAAATTAATGCACATAGTTTAACTTTTCACAGGTAATTTAACTAAAACACAAGTATAATTGATGATTCAAATTGTGATCAACTTGAAGTGAATAGACAAAATATAATCCACTTAACCAAATGCAGTCATAAGAGCTTTTAATAAGCTTTATAAATGAAAAATTAATATTTCTGAGTTAATCTTAAGTTAAAATAAGCTTTATATTTTAAATGACCTTTATTACTTGGTAATTACAAATCACAGTAACTATCAATAGTCATTTCTGTGCACAAAAGTCTGTCACATGCAACAAAACGTTCCCACTGTTATCTTCCTTCCTACCCTTGTCTCGTTTTCCTGCATGCTGTAGCAATACCTATTAGAAAACCTTGTTGCTTTTGTACATAGGGAGCTCAAGTGATGGTTTCTATGGCAGGCTAGCCAGTCCATCCATAATGTCCTTTTCCTATGTTGCATAACTTATGCATTTGTAAGTTTAGAGTTAACTAAGTGTTTTCTACCTACTGCCTGGGTGAATCATTTCTTGGTTCATGGAGCATTTTTTTTTCATTCAATAAATATAGAGAGTGCATTGTGTATGTGTGCTGCATGTGGTATCCAGCAGTGAACAAAACAGCAAAATAAAGTTTACATTTTTCTTAAAGAACACGGCACTATGCAAATAAATATAATAGAACGTTAAGTAAAAATAAGGGCTAGGAGTGAAACGAGAATAAGAAGATATGTGTTATTTTTGACACAGGGATCAAGAATAGCCTTTCTAAGAAATAGATATTTGAGCAGAGACCTGAATAAAGAATCCATTGAATTCTGTTAGTTTTATCTGGCAGAAATTGTTTTAGAATATGAGGGCAATTCTTATCCTTAGTTTTTTCTGTCAATTAAGTAAATATATTACATATACTTTCATATAGACATTTTAACAAAATACTGAATGTACTGAGATATTAGAACTTGAACTTAAACCATTATTTTAACCCAGAAGAATTTGTCTTATTTACTAATAATGGCAGTTAATTGTTAAAAATTTGAAAGTATCTCCCTTTAAATTGACTCTGTGATGTTTATCTCATTAATATTAAGTATATATACAATCAGGAAAAATTTAGAGTAGAAATACACTAATGCTCTAAAAACCCCAAAAACGTCTTTTACTTCCTGCACAATCTTTGTAGGTTATTATTAAAAAGTTGCCATTGATTTTTTGGGCTGTCTGTATTCTTAATATAATCATTTATTTCTGAATTAATTAGGCAAAATTCATTTGGAAATGAAACAGTTCTGCATAAACATCATGAATCACTCACTATTCATTGTCCTTGGGAGAATCAGTTAGGATCTGAAGCTGCTGAAGACAAAATCTACCACAATATATTTGTGAAAAATCCTTTGTATTCTAAATTTTGAAAATCCTATTTCTCCTCTGGTGTGGTCAGTCAGACCTTTTAAATTTAGATTTTAGGAATATACAAACATTTAGGCCTCATGTGAAAATGTTTCTGACCCTTAACTTTACAATTTTTCTTCTGGCTCACATCATTTGTGTGTGTTGGTCTTAAAAATTATGAATTATTTAAGTTAATTTAACCCACATCCAATTATGCTTTAAGAAACATTTAATTTGAAACAATTGCAAGCTTGAATCTGAACATCTTTCAACATAATTTCATTCTGGAATAATACTTTGTGTAAGTGAAAAAGTAAATATTTAAACTCCTTAAAATATTCCCCATAGCATCATTAAACTATTTCCAACAGCTCTCACATCATGCATGCACCTACATCAGAATAACTAAAGAAAGAAAAAAAATGTTTTATCATAAACACTGAGTAATGGTGAGAACAATTTTTATTTTGTTGTGGATTTGGTTTGGATAAAAATTGCTTATGTTAAAACGTGTCTTTAAAGTAGAGAACTTTTATATTCATCACTGAATATGATAATGCTTTAGGAAAGAAGCATTCAACCATATATATTTATGAAATGTTAACTCTCTGCTGAATTTGAAGAAAAAATAAGTTTATTGATAGAATAAGGAAACGAAGTGAGGTCAAGAGCTTTGGCCAAGGTTTCACTGCTAATAAATCACAGAGCTTGGGACTAAAGTCTTCTGTCTACACTGTAACTATAGTTACACTGTAAGTGTAAGAAGCGTAGGGCTTCTACACTATAACATAAAACCTTGCACAAGTCGAGAACAATATCAAAAGGAGGAGCTTGACACAGCACTTACAGCTTATCTCACTTGCTAATTTTAGTCATTTCTTTGATACAATTGAAGACTTACTCTCTTCCAGCTTTTATCTAATTGTAATCAAGACCTCTTCAAATTGTTTCAGAAGTTTATTAGAATAATAGGTCAACAAAGGAATTTATGCTCATATTTTATATACGATAACCTTTCATGATTCTTTAATAAAAATTAAAGTAGTTGTGTTATTTAATTATGAAATATGTAACCGCATTTTAGCTTTCTGTATCAAGCAAGTATTGAAGCTGACACTTCAGTTGAGTTTACCCAAGGGTTCATAAGCTTGGAGAGTTAAATGCAAGCAGCTATCAAAGCACAGGCATCATCACAAACTCCCCACACCTAATTACTGCAAGTGAAACGTTTCCTCCTGAGAGAGACCACTTTCATTCCAAATCTGACAGGTAGAAATTAGTTGCCTAATGGAATGGAATAGTTCTGCAAATTGAAGGAATTAAGTGTGCTTTTTAAATTTAAGCTCAGTCTAAATTGGATTTTAATTTGGATCTAAATGTGAAGAGGCTGATGGCATGAAGCAGCTTGGGTTGGCCTGGAGCCAATTATTTCATACTGCCCTGCTCCAGATACAGTGTGTCTTCTTCATAGACAACAGTCATTATGGGACAGAAAACTGACATCCCTCACTCAAGGGGAGTTTTCCTGAGAACGATGTATCACTTGAGGACATTGCTAAGCTATTTGCTTCTCTCCCTATGTCATTTTGCTGTCAAAGGGACAACAAACATTGAACAAAGGATGTGTTTGTATGTGTCTGTGCATGCTTGTTTCCAATAAATACTGTTGCAAAGAAGAATGAGGAATAAAGTATTACCACATTAGAAGAGAAAAACAAAGAGAGATCATTGATACATCTCAGATTCCATTATATAGTCATCCTTCTCCTGAACAAACAGCTCTATCAAAGAGATCAATATGGAGATTATTTCTTACAGTGGGTGATACACTAGTAAATCAAAACGACTGGTAGAAGATTCTGAAACACATCTGCTTCATTTAATTAACATAAATATACTTAGAGTGTGGCTAATGGTCCTCAAAGGGCATCTGTGGCTGTTATCAGGTTGTATATGAGTTGAGAAATTCAGCTTTTTATTCAAAATATATATATAGAGAGAGACTAATTATATTTGAAGGCATGTCACATTAAACTCGAGTAGGAACAAGCTTCTCTAACTTTTCTTAAACTTTCAGATGAAAAATTCAGATAGTTATAAAACCAATCAATAAGTCTTTAACATTTAAATATGTATGCAGTGATAATGGTGATGGTACTATATGCCGATATTGGTGTATGAAGTCCAAATTATGGAATAGTGACAGTAAAGGGAGGCTTGAGTTAAGGTACAGAAGAACGGGTAAAGGTATTGCACAGGTAACAATCACAAAATAATTGCCTTCTGGGGAATAGGGCTGAGAAAATATTTCACATTCAAACTACAAAATATTCTTCATTTCTCACTAAAAGCCAAGCCAGCCTATTGCTTCTATTTCGCTAATGACCAAGAACTGTGTTATTCCTTGGTCACAGATAATATTCAGAACATTCTTTAGGAGGAAAAGAACCTCTTTAATAGACAGCATTAATACTGGCTTGGTGGAAGACATGGATAACGGGGAAAAGCACAAGAAAAAAATTAGAAATTAAACAAAATTGCTCTGCTCAAATAAGAGTTCCAATAAAAAGCAGATAGATGACTCATAGTGCTAGAATCTCTTTGGGTAGGAAGTATTTACTGATATTTAAGGAATGACATTTCTTAAATATAACTGAAATGGCAAGACCTAGGGAAAATATAGCCTTAAAGGCTTTTATATCTGTGTACTCTCTTATTTATTCCTTTCAATTATATTATTTATTTTATGAAGATATATTAAATGTTCTTGGTATTGCCAAATGGAATACAAAAACAAATGATAGAATTATGTTTTTAATAATGGTAGGTTTAGTTACTTAGAGTAACCCCTTTCCTGAAAACAAAAAGACAAAATTTAATATTTTACACTATTTTTTGGCAACTGGGACTCTCAGGGCTGGTGAGAATGTAAGTAAATACTGTATCATTATAACGTATTTTGGCATTATCTACTAAAATTGTATACAGGTACCTTAGGACCATCAATTTCAATCCTAATATACTTAGAACGTTGTTGCTTACTGATGGGATATATATTCTAAGAAACATATCATTAAGCAATTTGTAGCTGTGCGAACATGATAGAGTGTACTTACACAAACCTAGACGGTATAGCCCATTACACACCAATGATATATGGTATAGCCTATTGCTCCCAGGTTATAACCAGATATATCAATTAGATATGTCAATCCAGATATGTTATGTTTATGTCAATCCAGATATGTTACATTTATGTCAATCCAGATATGTTATGTTTATGTCAATCCAGATATGTTATGTTTTCTCCACAGCAATTGTCCTTCTGATAATCTATTCATTCACAAGAATGTGGGCAAAACCCAAAAGGGCCCTCAAAAAAGCAAAAATTGAGATCCATTAGACAAGATTTTTTTTAACAAGCAAATTCTAGCCAATAATGTCTTTGATGACACACCTTTACAAACTAAAGAGCTGAGTCAGTATTGACTTTGTAACTCTGAAGACATTTTTCAAACAGATGTATAAAATCTCAAATAAACTAACTTTGATGACATCAGAACTCATGAAAAAATAAGAAATAAATCAAAATCTTTTATCACCATGCTCTAAAGGAAAGACAGTATCTGACACTAATCTATAAGACAAAAAACAGAAACAAAATTTAATAATTTGTCATGTCATGAAGTCAACACACCCAGATTTGTCCTAGGCTATATATTAGGTTGATGAAAAAGTAATTGCGGTTAAAAGACATGTTTAAAAATAAAGGGATGAAAGAAAAAAATAAGATTAAAGAAAAAGAAGTATCATCTAAAGAATTAAGATTTAAAAATCCTGAAACTCACTGAAAAGAAATATCAATTGGCTACTCTTTTTTCTTTTCTTTTCTTTTCTTTTTTTCTTTTTGAGATGGAGTCTCGCTCTGTCACCCAGGCTGGAGTGCAATGGCACAATCTCGGCTCACTGAAACCGCCACTTCCTGGGTTCAAGCGATTCTTCTGCCTAAGCCTCCCTAGTAGCTTGGACTACAGGTGCATGTCACCACGCCTGGCTAATTTTTTGTATTTTTAGTAGAGACAGTGTTTCGCTGTGTTAGTCAGGATGGTCTCAATCTTCTGACCTTGTGATCTGCTTGCCTCGGCCTCCCTAAGTGCTGGGATTGCTGGCATGAGCCACTGCACCCAGCCTCAATTGGCTATTCTTATCAAAATAATTCCAAAATTGCTCACAGGGACAAGTATGCCCAGCTATGTGAAACTTTAAGGAATGGTGGAATGGGGAGGAAATTCTAAGACTGCTATAGCTGATGGTGTTTCCGAACTTGGTACACAGGCGGACTCCGCTTACAGGGTCGACCTCTTCCATTGCAAAGCATCCAGGTGTTTCCAGGTTTTCTCACTGTGCCTGTGTTTTCTGAATCTCTGATAAGTTTCCTCACAAATAGCATACTCCTTCTCTTATGGTCACCACATACTTATATTCCCTACTCCTTTGAGAAGGCTTGATGTATTTCCCTCAAAGAGCCCAGATCTTTAAGAATAGCCTGCTTCCTATTTCCTTGAGAGCCTCAAACCTGATGAAATGGGAGAGTTCCCTGATCCCCCTTACAGGACATGCAACAGGGGTGTAGCTCACCAGTTCAGTTGCTACCACTGCTCAACCCCCTGATGGGTGGGAGCACATGGGGATGGGCAGGTGCAGGAGCCAAGACAAGTGATTTGGTCTCTGGCCCTGTGGCAGTGTCTAGGGGTGGGTACCTGTGGCCCAAGTGGTACAATGCTCTTTTAGCCTTAGTGTCTGCAGTTGGTTTGAGTGTTAACCAGTTCAATGGACCCTCTGCCTTTTCCCAAGGGCAGAGGGTCAGTGTGACAACTTTCTGTATGTCAAACTCTTTCCCAGTGTTTTGGAAGAATCTGGTCACACATGGGTTTGAAGGATGAATGTGGGGTTTTATTGAGTGGTGACAGTGGTTCTCAGACAGACGGATGGGGAGCTGCAAGGGAGATGGAGTGGGAAGGTGATCTTTCCCTGGAGTTAGGCCATCTAGCAGCTGAACTCCCTTCTGACCACCCCCAGCTGAACTCTTCTGGGCATTCAGATGTTCACTCTCCTCCTTTTCTCTCAAGCTGCCCTGTTCCATTGTTCATCTCCTTGTCTCCTCATCTCCTCTCCTTGTCTGCTCATCTACTTGTCTGCTTCTGGAGCCTACGGTTTGGGGTTTATATGGGTACAGGATGGGGTGTGGTGGGCCAAAAGGTAACTTTTTTGGTGCGAAAACAGGAATGACTGTTCTCATTTAGGACCTCAGGTCTCCAGGACTGAGAGTGGGGCCTTTACTGGGAACCACCCTCTTCTACTCAGTATTTCTATCTCCTGTCCATATCGCTGAGACATATAGTATATTCCAACTGTCCAAATATCAGTAGAGAAAAAGAGCTATTCATTTTTGATGAACTTATATGTAGAACAAATCATATTTGAGGATTACATGATTTAACAAGTAATAGTGTATAGATTGGCATTTGAGAGGTAAATAAGTATTAGCTGAATATTTATATTTACTGTGGAAAGATGTCTAAGAAAAAAATACAAATAAGCAAAAATAAATTTGTAAGTATGAATTGCTTAATTTTTTGGAAGCTTTCAAATATTGGTATTTTACATGCCACTCCTTCAAGGTTTTCTAATAAAACACAGTAAAGTCAGTTTTAATTAAGCTGTGTTCTCATTTATATATCAGTAATAATCAAGAATTAATTGTATGTAATCATTTTATTAAACAGCATGCTTACAGAAATTAATATTATATCTATAAATGCATTTTGACTTGTTTTTCCCGTTATCGTTACAAACAAAATTAATAAATATACTTCCTAAAGACCCAGAGTTCGAAGGTCATTTTACATGCAAAACTTACAAATTTGTCTTTAAAACGAAATTTAATATTATAGAAACTCAGGAAAACAAAACTTCCAAAGTAAACAGCAAATAATCACATTTTAAATCTGACTCATAATTCAATTATTTTATTTTTCAGATATATTGTGCTGTTCATTTTTGCAAAGTTTAATTGCTAAAATGTTAAAAATGATTAATATAAAACCAGAAATTCTAAATTTAGAGTGGAGTTTTCCAAATTGAGAAGTTCTTGCCCTAGAAACTGCACCCCCTTGTGGACTCAGGGAGAGAATACATTCCCTCAGTTTCAAAAGCAGTGGCTTGGTAAAGTGCTTGGAATGAAAGGTGAGATCTCAAGGTAGAAGTCAAAAGTGAAACAACAATCATATGATTTCTTTTCCTGTACTGTACATTAAAGTTTTGAAATGGTTGTAAATATTCAAAATTACTGTTTTCCTTTTTATTCTGCAGATTATCACAAGGCTTGCTATCTTTCTTCCTTCAAAATCATAAGGCTTTTTTTTGTTCCACCATCAAAAACAACTTCTTCCATCAGTCATTCATTCTCTAACACATTATCCTACTTTATATTTCTTTCTTGTACTTATGATTATCTAAAACCATATACTGCATTCATATGTTTATTCAGTATCTCACCCGCTAGTGTATCATCTCTATTATTTTTCTTGTTCATTCTGAATTCCCTGTGCGTGTAATAGTGATTGAGGGCACAGATTTTAGAGTCAAATAGCCTGGGTTTTAAACAAGCACCACAATTTAAAGCCATATGAATACATTATATGCCCCAGATTCTGATTTTTAAAATGCAGATTACAATGCCCATGTCTCATAGGCTTATGTTGATGACTACGTGATATCGTGAAATAGTACTTGACACCTTTTTAGCACGACATAAATGGTTTGCAATTATTTTATTTCCTCCTTATTCCATCTGTCTTCCTCCTCACTTTTTCCTCTTTTTACTTTCTCTATTTATTGTCCCTTCATTTCTTTCATAAAGCAGATTTACGTATGTTCTGCTTTTATTTTCACATCAGGCTCATGTTTTCTATAGACAAAGGTTTCTAAGCTTCACCTTTTCCTTATGCAGTAAAAGTCAGTGGTCATTAAACTAATCCCACATACTCCTAATACCTGCTCTAATTTTTAAAAATTCCCATAAGTTGTTTAAATAATATTATTCATAGTATATTATAAAATCTTGAAATTTTAACACAAAGTTGTTTAAGCACAGTTTAGATTTACTCAATGGAATCAAATTATAACAGCTTTTGGTCATCTATGTCCATCAAGAATAGTGGCTTGTAATTTTCTTTTCTTGTAATGTCCTTTTTGTCTTTGGTATCAGGGTAACATATTATTTAAGAACAGAAAAATAATTGATCTTTATCAATTAGAACTTAAGTGTTTCTTTAAATTCATATTTCCATTTCAATTCTTCTACAATATTTTATTTTAATGTAATAGATTTGATGCTTGAATTTGTTTATTTTTCACTCTACCAAACTTATTTATAACAACATGTTTATGCATTGAAATAATTTCACGGTCTATGACCTAAAATTTATTCTGAATTGAGTTTTCATTATAGCATTTATTAGTATACAACAGATCAAAACAATAGAATATACTACAAAATCTGATGAGTGATTACTAAACATAAAAAATTCTAAAATCATACCTCCTAATAAGATGTAAGAGGTATAATTTTCTCTTAACTAGTTGAATTATTTGAAGATGAACATTTTTCAATGCATGAATGAGAAATGATTTAGAATCAATTCTATTCTTGTGTTTTTCCTTTGAAATGTGTAAGCACTGAGAAAATTTGTTCATATTAACAAATAGATAGGATTGGATATAATTTTATTATAGAAGTATAACTGAATTATTTGAATTCCAGCCAAGTTATGTGCTAAAAATAATAACCTATCATCAAGAATTGCCTTTAATGATTTATCACCTGACAACCAGATTATATTTTACTGCAATTTTTTTGTTTCCAGATAATTCTTAATTGCTTGTTGAAGCATTTTTTACTTTAGCTTTGTTAATATCCTTCCTAGATAATTTCAACATTTTATTTGTATTAGTGTTGGCCTGTTACCTGTCTTTTCTCATTTATGTTCTGATGTTCTTGTTTTATGATATGAACAGTGATTTCTTTGCCATTAATCCTGGACATTTTGAATATTATACTATGAAACTGTGTTCTATCATTCTTTGCTTTAGCAAATAGTTCCTAGTTTGCAGTATAGCATGAGAATCAGGTGATCATGTATGTTCACATCACTTACTCACAGTGGCCTTTGTTGCAAAAGAGTGGCCTAAAAATTCAGCCACTGCCTCTTTCCCAGAGAAGGTGGGAAATGGATTTGCACTAATTCCTTCCAAGGGTGGGTGTAAGATCAGGTCCCAGTTAACAACAAGCAAAGGTAAGTTCATGGGAATCTCGTTTTATTGCCATTTGTTGCAGCAGGATGGGGAGGAACCTCAGCTGCCTGCTGTGTTCTGCTGACACCAGGGAAGGGAAAAGAAGAATCAAAGTGCCAACAAGTTTCACCTCCCATCACCACCTCTGCCTGTTTGATGCCAGGTGGAGGTGGAAGTGGAGCTTTCTGTTAGCCCTCATGGACGTCATGGGTGGCAGAGCATGGAGTGCATCTTAGCCCTGACTTACAGCTCATTGTTAGTCTTACTAATGCCAAATGGAGTTGGAGGCTGAGATCCCCACTGCCCTTGGCTGACATAGGGAAGGGTGAAGAATATTGGTGACTTGTTCTACCTTGTACCATCTCCTCAAATTTTGTTGTCTCTGCTGTTGGACCCCACTGGTACTATTCTGGCATAGGAATCTGAGCAGCAGTTCCTTTTGCTTGATGGAGAATGGAAGGTCAGTTCCCTGCTCAGCTGGTTTCCCCCAACAGGCTGGGATGGAGCAGGGATGGTGCAGTGAGGATAGAAAATCAACTCTCTGCACTGCCCTGCTGTAATCGTAGTTGTGGTGGTGATTTTTTTTTTTTTCTATTTATGGAGTAAGTTGAGTATTTCTAAAACATTTTTCTGTTGTTAAGCCATCCTTTTCCTGTTCCTTGTTCCTGGCTAGAGAAACAAACTTTCCTGGGAGGTTTTATTAACTGTGCCTTTTGGTTGCTCCAGGCTGGAAGCTTCCGTGGAGCTCTGTCCAGAGTATATGGGAGGCAAGAAAGAAAGCCACAGAGCTCACCACAGTGTAGATACTCAGATCCCGAGCACTCTGGATAGGCCCCTTCTTTCCGTCTTTCAAAGTCTTCCTAGGACTGTTTGTTGTATTATTTATAGAGATTTTTTTGTTATGATTGGGAGGTCCTCAGAGGACTAGGGCTACTCCATCTTGGTGAATTCGGAAGTCTCCTTCCTCCAATTTTTGGAAAGAAAGAAACTGGAAACCACTTAACTTGTTATTCAGCTATTATTAGATTCAGTTTCTCAATTTTAGGAAAGTGCATTTAAAATTATTTAACAAGCCTTCTTAAATGATTTTTAATTTTGTATGTTACTCTTTCACTTAAAGCCAACATCTTTAACCCAATAAAATAAATTTTGATAATATATTTTAATCTTGCTATATATTTGATATAAGTTTTCTTCAAAAGCTTGGAAAGATTTTGTAGATTTAAGTTTATGGATTTTTGATTAAATGAGTTCCTCATTAGCATTCATAACTACAATGATCACTTTGATACTCTGGATAATTTTATGTCACAACACAATGCTTCATAAGATGAGTAATAAATTTGTTGGTAGGAGGCCTTCTTCTAAGGCAGAACCATTTCAAGAAATACCATATTATGAATGAGTGCCTGGGGCATTTGAGTCTTCCTTCAAAACTATGGGTGCCTGTCTGTTGAAAATTTATGGAACACCCTTAAGAATATACAGACTTGTTCAAAGATCACAGATACAGGTAAATACTTCTTGACTCTTTTTACATTTAGGAATCAATTTCCTTCCCTCTGACCACTTTTGCCTGCTACTTTGGGAGGAAAATGTCAGCTTTCTGCATCGGTAACTTAGTTGTTTGACTTGGGGTCTCTGTCACACTCTGTCAAATGCAGTGAGCTCAAGTTTACTTCTTGGGGGGCAGGTGGATGTTTCTTATGCTAGTATGGGAGATTCTGGGGCTTAAGATAATTCCTCCATGGTAGTCTGTGTTTCTGAAAATCTTACTGTTTTCCTACTAACATTAGTAAAGTTGTTTCTTTTTCCTCATTGTATCTGTTTCTCCAAACATGAAATATGCACTATTTTCATTCCTAAATGGAGAAAATAAGTATACACATTTGTATGGTTACATTAGGAGAAATTAGGAGAAGCATTTCAGATGTTACTGAGTAATTTGAACAGCTTCTGTGTGAGTTGGGGCTGGGAGTTATGATGGTTTTCTCTTTTTTAAAAAATTGGCCTCCCAGTTATTTAGGTGTAGGTATTCAATTATGCCCCTTTAATGCCTTTAAATGCCCTCCACTGTATTTGATCTGCTATCATGGACAGAATAATTTCTGATCCAGTTTCATATATTATTTTACCTGTATGTTTTATTCATTAGATTTTCACAATTTATTTTTCTTTCTCATGTCTGAAATGGAATGTCCATTCACATCAGTCTGTAAAATTCCTACTCCCTTAGTTGAATAAAATATTTTGTAAAAACAAGTGAGTGAAATAATAATGTAATAAATATAGTTAAGGAAGTGGTAATATGCTTTCACCAATTGAGCTATTCTAGTATCCTGTGAACTAGAGACCTCATCTAGTGCATATATTCATTTCTGAGGGTTGCCACACAAATTACCTCAACTTGGTTGGTTTATAGCAACAAAAATGCATTCTTTCACAATCCCAGGGACAAGAAGTCCAAAATCAATATCTTAGCCAGGCATGGTCCCTCTGAACACTCTATGAAGAATTTTTCCTTGCCTCTTTTATCTTCTGGTTACTTTAAGCATGTCTTGGATTATGGCTGCATCACTCCATCTCTGCTCCTTCACGTGGTTTTTCCTCTGTTTGTCTTCTCTTTTGTCTCTGATAACACACCTGGGTAGTCCAAGATGATCATCTCCAGATCCTTAGTTACATCTACTAAGACTCTTTTTCAAAATTATGTCACAGTCACAGGATCAGAAGAATAGCCTGTGGACATACTCTTTTGAGGGCCACTAAATTCAGATAAATATGACTTCGGTAAATATGGCTAGCTAAATTTCTTGGGTGACTTTTTAGCAATAATTACTTTAAATAGTGAACCCCATTTGTTGATATAAAGTTTCACTTGCAATCTTAACAACAGCATTTTGTCAACTTTTTCCCCTATAAGCGCTACAGGTACAGGGACTATTGAATTGGTATGAAATCAGTTGTTTCTTTCACAGAACTTGTTATGCCATTATTTTTCAAAAACTGTTTGCAGTAAATTCTATCAGTAGATCATCTTCATCAGGATAACTTCAGTTTAAAATTCCAAATTTCAGAAGCCATTTCAGGTCTTAAGCATTCCAGAATTTCTGTCATGCACTGGAAATCTGCATTATTAACAGGTGATGTTTATATTGACTAATGTTTGAAAACCACCATAAGGTATCATTAGCTTCTCCCTGTCCTTTAACTTACCTATGTTGGGTAGCAATTTTTGTGCCCCATGTCAGGCTGAGAAACAAAGCAAGGGATTCACCATACTCAATTTCCACCACTCCAGCTTTGTTTTTCATCAACAGTTTCTGTAAACTTAATTATGTGAATGGAAAAGCATAGTGTATCACATTAAATATGTAGCATGCATGTAAAATCTAGATTTCTTTTGATCACAAACATCAAAAATATTATTTTCCCTAATTTGTAAGGGTTAGACTGAGAATTTTAGGTCCTGTTTTTTTTTTTTTTTTTTTTTTTTTTTTTTTTTTTTTTTTTTTTTTTTTTTGGAAAATTTTGCTCTACTTCCCTGATGAAAAAAAGAGAAAGTAAGAAACTATTTCTCTGCATAAATTGATAATAGCATGTTATCTCTGTTTAACAAAAATCTGAAGGCCCACAATACCTTAAGCACTTTTCCTTCTCCCTTCTTTTGTGTGAACTTCAGGTAAATTTTCTTAAAATGTAGACTTTTTAATTAATGCCTTTGATAAAGAAGACATTCTTTTTTTCTTGACAAAATTAGTTCTTACCATTAATATTTATTTCAACATAACAAAAAATACCAACTTGTAAAGTTTAAAATTACAGCTTCAGAAACAAACATCATGAGTTAGAAATCTTTAAGTCAAATGTTAAAGGAATGTGTGAACATTTGAAAAGGAGATCAAAATATACAGGGAGTCTTCTTTGAAGAATAAATAAATATATCAGAAAAAAAAATTAACTAAATCTTTAATGTTGAAATCTGTTCTAAGGAAAAAATCAAAAGAAATATTTCTAAAGCTCCAGGAAATATAAGCAAAATAAGGAATTTACAAACATGATACAGATTTTCAAACAGAAAACCAAAAACAAAGAAGAAAAGAAAAAAAAAAAAAAAAAAAAAAAAACCTCTAGGCTTTGTCCAGCTGGGTATTCTGAAGCCTTTTATATACCCTGCTGAAAAATGTTTATATGTTGACTATTATAATATCTTTGGATTGACTCTTAATGAATGGGAGCTACAGAAGAATTTGAGGGAGGAGTAATGTTATCTGAGGTATGATTTGTCAAGTTGAAACAAATCTGGACTTAGATAGGAGAGACTTTATTAGAAAAGATTAGCATAGTAAGGGAAAGGAGACTATTGAATTACGAGGAGAAAAACCCAAAGGTCTGGGAGAAGGGAATTTTCCTTTCTTGCCATGTGAGCAGCTAGTCTGCTGCTTCCAGCTGCTACATCATTGGGTGTTATGTGTGCATTCACCATATATAACTTATCCATTGTCCCACAAAAGGAAAAGACACATTTTTTTATCCAGATTGGTCATTATTTACAAACAGTCAAGATAATCATTAATGGAACAAACAATAAAAATTTGGAGGATCAGTATATGGCTTTGTCAAAGAGAAACACGAAGGGCATCCGTGAGTTTTATGTGGAGTCATATGAGGAAGGATGGTGGTTTGAAGTATGCTATTTCCTGGAACACAAAAAATGTGGGCAATTTTTTTGAAACCTCACTGTGTTTCTATGCTGCAGGGTTCAGATGAAGTTCAGCATTATTTTTATAATAATCGCTGATGGCTGTTGTGGTGAGAATAGACTCTTAGGAGCAAGGTATAATGAAGAAAGCTAGTTGAAACTGACTCAAGAGTCCTATAGACAATTGTTTTTGGATAAACACAGAAATAAGCCCTTCTGCTGTTTAAGTTTGAACCTTAAATTTATTTTATCTGAGTTTCTTCTTTAGGAAATTACCTTCAGTCTTCTCACAAAAAGTATCAGCCTGGCACAGTCGCTCATGCTTGTAATCTCAGCACGTTGGGAGGCCAAGGTAGGCAGATCACTTGAGGCCAGGATTTCAAGACCAGCCTGGCCAAAATGGTGAAACCCCATTACTATTAAAAATACAAAAATTAGCCGAGTGTGATGATGCATGCCAATATCCCCAGCTATTTGGGAGGCTGAGGTATGAGAATCACTTGAATCCATGAGGTGGAGTTTGCAGTGAGCCAAGATCATGTCTTTGCACTCCAGCTTGGGTGACAAAGCAAGACTTCCTCAAAAATAAAACAAACAAAAAGTATTCAAAGAACTGAAACCAGGTCACCACATCAGATGGCTGGATCCCTCATTTGGCCATGATTGCTTCCTTCCCCTGACCCTAGTCCTGTTTATTTATTTATTTATTTATTTAATACATTGTTACATTTCTAATCTGTTATATAAACCCCTGGTTTTAGCCAGCCAGGGAGATGGATTGGAACTGAGCTCCCATCTCCTTGGCTGCAGCACCCAACTAAAGCGTTCTTCCTTGGTAATACTTCTCTCAGTGACTGGCTTTCTGTGTGGCAAGCAGCAAGACCTAGATCAAACCCCTGGCATTTTGGTAACGTAGTTAAGAGCTTATCACAGAAATGATGTCTGCTTGAATCTAGTTAGCAGTAAAATTTCATATATATTTTGATGTACCATTACCAATATTTATCTATGTTGCCAAATGAACAGCAACTCTTTTACTTCTAACTGCTGTATTATTGTATGCATTCACTAACATATAAAAACCACAGTACCAGGATTGGACCCACAGATGAAATACGATTAAATCTCTGTTTTTACTATTGTTGGATCTCTGTTTTTACTATTCTACTGCAATGATAAATTGTGGAACAGTGAATCTGTCAGGATCCTTCCTTCTGTTAAACGTAGCAAGATTGAATTTGCAAATAGTTTAAAGACGAGTTCTCTGTTTGGAGTTCATATATATTGATTAGAACATTGATACACCAGTGTAAGATTTGCCATTTTGAAGAAATAGGGGAATCTAATTAATACTAGCACATCATAAAATTAACTTTGTGAGAAGCTATATATGAGGTAACATGCCCCTCAGCAATTTATAAATTCCCAAAAGTATTAGATAAATTACAGTTTACTGAGCTGGAGATCCTTGATGAGAGAAATGATGAGCCAGAATTGGAACTAGATTCTACAGAGTTGAACTGGTAGGTTGTGTGTGTCTGAACTCTATTTTGTTTTGTTTTCACTGCTGTTTATCATTTTCCTCATTCTTCCTGCTTTTCTATAGGAAAATGCAATCATTCACATCTGATTGGAGCAGCAAATACTTCACTGCTGACTTGAGAAACTCTTGACTATATCAATTGCTAGCAGAAAAAAAATGAAAGATGCTTTTATGTTTGTTATCTTTTCAGTTAATTGCATAGTTTGCTCTCTTAGCTGCCAAGACAAAGGAAAACCCAAAACCAAAAAGACAAGACAAAAAAACGAACAAGCAAAAAACAAAGGATGCTCGCATCACTCCCAGGCAAAACCGTGTTTTAACTTCTGCTAACAATGAAACACCACAATATGACATTTATTTAATCTTAATTTCCAAGTGTTAGTTTCTCTCAAACCATTCATTGTTTGTTCTTCTTTCTAAAGTTGAGAGTGTTTTTGTTTGTTTGTTTGTTTGTTTGTTTTTTGAGATGGAGTTTCGCCCTGGTTACCCAAGCTGGAGTGCAATGGCGCGATCTCGGCTCACTGCAACCTCTGCCTCCCGGGTTCAGGCAATTCTCCTGCCTCAGCCTCCCAAGTAGCTGGGATTACAGGTACATGCCACCATGCCCAGCTAATTTTTTGTATTTTTAGTAGAGATGGGGTTTCACCTTGGGGTTGACCAGGATGGTCTCGATCTCTTGACCTCGTGATCCACCCGCCTCGGCCTCCCAAAGTGCTGGGATTACAGGCTTGAGCCACCGCGCCCGGCCGAGAGTTTTTAAAAATTTTGGCAAACTGAACCCTGAGATCCTCTGAAATGATGAGAATTGGAAAAGGATAAAAGTGACAGATGGTGTCATGCACATGGTAAAACAACGCTTTCGTAATACATTCTAAGATTCACTTTACTATCTTATAGTCCCTCTGACATCCAGTCACAATTCTTCTTTTCCTCAGTCCTAACATTGGTTAACAAGATTCTCTTTAATTTGGAAAATTAATCTAATAATTTAATGACATTCATGAATGATGCATCAATAGCAATTCACTAAGAGCTAATTGCGGCATAGACTCTTTAGGTACAACATAACCATATCAAGGAGAGAACTTAAACAAAGTAACTTAGCTATTGTACAATATAGCGTTCAGACTGATTGATATGGTTTGATTGTGCTACCACCCAAATATCATCTTGAATTGTAGTTCCCATAATAACCATGTGTTGCGGGAAAAACCTGGTGGGAGGTAATTGAATCTTGGGAGTGGTTACCTCCATGCTGTTCTTATGATAGGGAGTGAATTCTCATGAGATCTGATGATTTTACAAGGGTTTTTCCCCTTTTTCTTGGTACTTCTCCTTCCTGCCGTAATGTGAAGAAGAACGTATTTGCTTCCCTTCTGCCATGAGAGGCCTCCCAAGCCATGCAGAACTGTGGGTCAATTAAACCTCTTTCCTTTAAAAATTAACCAGTCACAGATATGTCTTTATTAGCAGAGTGAGAATGAACTAATACAGCAAATTGGGACTGCAGAGTGGGGTGCTGTTATAAGGATACTCAAAATTGTGGAAGAGATTTTAGAACTGGGTAACAAGGAAAGATTGGAATAATTTGAAGAGCTCACAAGAGGACAGGAAAATGCGGAAATATTTTCAGCTTCCTGGAGACTAGGAGGGGTCAGAAGACAGGAAGATGTGAAAATGTTTGGAAATTCCTAGAGACTTGTTTAATGGCTTGGACCAACATAGTAATATAGACGGTGAAGTTCAGGCTGAGGTGGTCTCAGATGGAGATGCGGAACTTATTGGGAACTGGAATAAAGGTGACTCTTGCTGTGTTTTAGTAAAGAGACTGGTGGCAATTTGCCCAGGCCCTAGAGATCTGTAAAACTTTGAACTTTAGAGAGATGATTTAGAGTATCTGGTAGAATAAATTTCTAAACAGTAAAGCACTAAAGATGTGATCTGGATGCTACTAAAGGCATTCACTTTTATGTATTCCAAAAGATATGATTTGGAATTGGAACTTATGTTTAAAAGGGAAGTAGAGTGCAGCCTGATGGAATATTTGCAGCCTGATGATGCAATAGAAAAGAAGGACATGTGTGTTTCCCTTCCGCCATGATTGTAAGATTCCTGAGCCTTCCCCAGTGCTGCAAAGCTGTGAGTCAATTAAACCTCTTTCCTCTATAAATAATCTAGTTTCATGCAGTTCTTTATAGCAGCATGAGAACAGACTAATTCACTGATAATGGAATAAGGATTTCTTACAAAAGGCACGTAGATCTTTGCATAACTAGCCTAAGAATAATCCCAGGTTATTAACCCCATCTATTCTCCATGGTGGTGTCAGCAGGTATTCATGTACCATTGAAGAAAATGTCTCTTTTCAGAAAATTAATAAACTTTGGATATTTGTGAAACACCTGAATTTTATTAAAAAGTTAATTGTTTTATTGGCATGTTTACATATTCTGCTTTACTTGTCATTAATATACTTAAATATAAGGAATTGTAATAATCTTGTCTTGGCAGATGAAATAAAAAATTATTTTTCTTTTAGAAAACTTATTAAAAATTCACAAGACGATTTGCAATGTGCTGTGTTGGATTGGTTGTATGGAAAATACACCATCTACTTACATAAATGGGGGGAAAAGTACTGGAAAGAAAGGAATGAAACTTTTAGTCCCCACTGTTATTCTATTTCATTTATGCCTTTTTTTGGTGTGGGAAGGGTGATACTACACAATTATGACCTAGAAGTTGACGTAATTTTATCTCTGGAAAATAAGTTTGACATCAAATGATAATGCAAATATTCAAATATAACTTTTTCAAAATTGTTTATGTTATAGAACATTTAGGGTGTACCTAATAAAAATAAAAAGGTATAAGTTATATTACAATAAAAAAAAAACTATGCTTGTGTCTGCTCAAGGAACTAGACATCTAATTCTAAAATATAACACTTTATAGTAGATGATTATATTTTTTATCATTTTATTATAATTTAACATTTTATTGAACATTCTGAGAAAAATTAAATGCTTTTAGCATATAGCTATTCAGCATAAATGAAATGAAATGATGTACAGTTTACTTATGAAGTTTTACTTATATTTTGTGTTTTTCAAACATTCTGTTTTTTATGATCTTTATTTCCAGCTCAAATGATTAAGTTAAATGCAACTGAAAAAAAAGCATATATATTTTAAACTCTCTTTGTCCACAGATTTTTACTTATTCTCTTTGGTTATTGTCCTATTCCATCCCATTCTGCAGTTCTATTTATCCCACATTTGCTCTTCATTTTCCCACTCTAGCACTATCTATCCATTTGCATGCCTTTACTTTACCCCTCCCCTAAGAAACACACACTTCTCATGCTCCTGAGTCTTTTGCATTTTCGGACCATGAAGAGACTAACAGCTAGGCTTTTCCCTTTTATTCAAATCTCAACTTACATGTGACTTCTTCAAAGGGACTTTCTTTGAATGTCCAATCTATATTAGCTCTCCAGATCTCTGCTACGTTATCATGTTTTATTTTTTCCACTGGACTGACTGGAATTTGTAACTGTTTTGTTTATATTTCTTTAGACTGTAAGATTTATGAGATCATTTTAACTCACAAAAGAATAGCTTATAATGTGTGATAATAAATTAATAAATATTTTGGCATTAAAAATATGAGCTGTTATGGTTCAGATACCAAGCCCACCAGTGATACAAGTTAAATAACATTCCTTTTTTTTTTTTTTTTTTGAATGACATGATTAAGTATGTAAACTAAACTAATAAATTCTCTTTAGGCTACTTCAGCATCTTGGTCCATTTTCTGTGGGTACATATTTTTATCTGTTTCCTTCCAAGATAGTATTTGAGTCAATTTTCTTTTAACTATAAGAACTTCCCACTCCCAGGAGAAAATATTTGGAAGTTCTTCAAAACAGTTGCTACACCATTTGGGAAAAATAACTGAAGTTAAACAGGATATGAAGTGGAAACTTTGTAAGTTTCTCTTCAGTTCATTTCACTGGAATTCAATTCTAAGCAGCCCCAAAGCTATTATGTGTTTTAGAATTGCAGGCAAAGCATGTCTTCTCTGGACATTGTTTTGAATGTGGTTGCAAAGTTATATGCAGAAAAGTACACTACAAGGAAGACACACATAAGGCAAAATTATTTTATTTATGCTTCTGTTCTGAATTTAATATTGGTCGTGCATTGCTCTAAGTAGTTATTTATGATATAGACATTTAGTGTGTATAGATCACCCAAGCATGGCATGAGGTACTGCAGTCATTATGGAAATGATCGGCATCAAGTTTCGTCCTACCTAGAGTTCACATTCTCACTGGCATGTGTAGAGGCAGGACTTAATTTGGCCTAACTATTGGTTACTTTGCATGTCCTGCCATCAGATAATTATACTTGAAAATGAATAGCTTGGGATATACATCCAAACAGGAAAGAAAACCTGTCTCGGAGAATAGATCACCAGAAAGTCATAATGAAAAAAAGAATTATTTATAATGGCAATTATTACCTTTATTAAAACATATCATTTGAAACATTTTATTTTTATTATTAGAAAAATGATATATGTTCTTTATAGAAAATTGGTTGTTAAATAAATTGTTAAGTAAGTCAAAAACAATAGAACATTGGTAATTGTTAATTTTTGTGTATACTTTCTTGTGAACAAATTACGTCTAATAAGTGCATGTTATGTATGCAGAGATTTTTTTAAATATATAAATATAATTCAAATATATGGACAAAATAAAATGTTCGAAATAGAGAAAACAGCAAAATCTTCCTCTATATTTCTTATTCCCTCCTTGGAGTATAATCATACTTAAGTGTGAATGCATCATCTTCATAAGTTTAGAAAGACTGTAAGTTATTTTTGGTGTGTGTGATTGTATGTGTGCATGAATTTTAAAAACTGTATTTCATAGAACTCCAAATGACTATAATGTTAAGGACCTCAGTTACTGTCCTCTGAAAACCGTTTAATTTTACCTGATGCCATGCTTCCTGTGGCATAATCCCAGTCGATGACTTAGAATGCCAAGGATGCTAAAACAGGCTTCTTATCAGGGAACTTGGAACTTCTCTGACAATCAGCTTTGGCTCCAAGACTCTCTATCTTAACTGAACTTCTTTGGACTTCACAGCAATCTGGGATTCCTATGCGTAATCTTCCCTACCTCACTTCTTTATTAAGGATTGGATTGCTCTGTGCTCTGACGGAATGGGGGCTGTGTACCTGGTGTGGTACACTAATGCTAGGGACTCATTGCCATCATCCTGGCATTGCAGTATGAAGGTTCTATCCCGTGAAAGGCAAGTTGAGACGGCTAGAGGCTACAGATCCCATCTCAGCAGCCACTTCTATGACAAGGGTGTCACTCAGAGAGAAGCATGCTGTTATCTCTGCCTCAGCTGCAAATCCTTGAGTCAGATTTCTTCAGTGTGCAGATGGAAAGAGATATAGTAAAACAAAGATCTCTAAAGCCCTTCTCAAAGAAATTCACTTCATTATACAGTGTGGAGTAAGTTCAAGATTAAGGCAACTGTCAATAACAATAGAGAATTTGGTGGGAAGAAATTAGAGTTTTATTAGTGATGTATACTAAACCACAAGGCAGCTAGTTTATTTAAGTGAATCAGGAAAGAGACAGCTCAAGAGATCCCTCCTGGGGTTAAATCAAACCCGAAACTCAAATCTCAAATGCTATCTATACAGAGGAGCCCACATTTAATTAGAACAGGCTATGGAGTAAATTGTGCCTGAGGGCACATTTGAAAAACAAAATCAATGAGCCAGCAATTAGTGGAGCTTAATTGTATGTGTTGTCAAGGAAAGAGATAGAGTACTATTCATCAAGAGGCTTCACACTGAGAGAAATAGACTTAACTAAAATAATCTAACCTGTCACTAAACATATAAACATGCACATAACAATAAGCTCAGGGTGGAGGAAGTACCTGGAGTTACTACAATATATTATCTAAAATTTCCAGTTTTCAACAAAAATTTGCAATAAATACAAAGAAACAGAAAAATATGACCTTTACACAAGGAAAGAAAATAAACAGGTAAACGAAACTGCTGAGAGTGACTAGATACTAAATGTGTTCAAAATACTGAAATAAACTCTTCTGAAAGACAAAAATATGACAATGTTACATCAGTAAAGAATTAAACAATAGAAATTATAGAAAATAATCAATTTGAACTTCTGAAGTTTTAAAATATAATAACTGAAACAAAAAATACACTAGAGAAGCCGAATTGAAAGAAGATACATTAGTAAACTGAATATTTATAGAAATCATGCAATCAAAAGAATGGAAAGTGAAAACAATAAGGAAAAATGAACAGTGCCTAAGAGAAATATGAGACACGTTTAAGAGCATAAAGAAAGACGTAATTGGAGTACAGAATGATAGGAGTGAGATATTAGACAAGCTATCCAAAATGAACGAACTCCTAGATAGACAAAAACTACTAAAAGAGACTAAAGAAGAAATGGAAAATCAAATAAAGAGATTGAATTAGTAAAAAACAAACAAAAACTACTTGGGCACACATGATCTCGCTGGTGGATTCTACCAACACTTAACGTAAATTAATAACAATTCTTCACACAATCTTCCACAGAATAGAAGATAATGCTCCTCAACTCATTCTATTAGGCTAGTTTTACTCTGATATCCCCTAAGATAAAGAATAAGAAAAAAATCTATTTTCACCACATCTATTCTATACTTAGATTCTAGCTGTAACAATTAGTCGAGCAAATGAAATTCAAGCTCTCTGGTCTGGAAAATAAAAAGTAAAAATATTTGTACTTACAGATTACATAAATTTATATCTGGAAAATCTTAAAGAATACACTAAAAAAATTTGAAGCTAATAAATAAGTTGAGGCAGAGTGTGGTGACCCATGCCTGTAATCCCAGTACTTTGGGAGGCTGAGGCAGGCGGATCATGAGATCAGGAGTTCAAGATCAGCCTGGCTAACATGGCAAAACCCTGTCTCTACTGAAAATACAAAATTTAGCTGAGTGTGGTGGCGTGTGCCTGTAATCCCAGCTACTTGGGAGGCTGAGACAGGAGAATTGCTTGAACCTGGGAGGCAGAAGTCTCAGTGAGCTGAGATCCTGCCACCTGCCACTGCACTCCAGCCTAGGTGACAGAGCAAGACTCTATCTCAAAAAAAAAAAAAAATTAAATTAAAAAATAAGTTCAGAACTAGTGAATTTAATATATAGTAATAAATTGTCTTCCTATTCATTTTCAATGGACAATCTAAAAATGAAATAAGAAAAACATTTTCCATTTACAATTGCATCTAACATAATAAACACTTAGGAATAAAATTCACAAGAGAAGTATAAAACTTGTAGTCTAAAAACAACAATATATTGTTGAAAGCAATTAAAGAAGATATAAAGAAATAAAAAGCCATTCCTTGTCTATGTACTGAAAGACTTAATATTATAAATATGACAATAGTCTTTGAGTTGTTCTAGATATTAAACAAATCACTGAAAATCCCAGCTGGCTTCTTTGTAGAAATGACAAGCTGATTTTAAAATTTAAATATAAACACATGGGACAATAAATAATCAAAACAATTTTGTAAAAACAAAGTCATAGGAATCACACTTCCTGATTTCATACTTATTACAAAGCCAGTGCAATCAGTATAACATGGTACTGGCATAAAGGTAGACACAAATCAAAGGAATAGAATTGTGAATTCAAAACTATCCCTCACATTTATGGGAAATTGATTTTCAACAGGAGTGTGAATATACTTGGATAGAGAAAGACTAGTCTTTTCAACAAAGGGTGCTGAGACAACTATATACCTGCCAGCAAAAGAAAGAGATTGTACGCATATCTTCTACCGTATACAAAAGTTAACACAAAATACTCAGAGACCTGTATGTTAAGAGTGAAAATATTTAATTTATTAGAATAAAACATCTTAGAAGGGCAAAATCTTATAATCTTGTGGTCATAGTTTCTTAAGACCTTATGACCTATGTGGTCATAGTTTCTGAAATATGATACCAAAAGAACAAGCAACAAAAGAAACTAAATATATAAATGGTATGCATTCAAAATTTAAAACATGTGTTTCAATGGACATTCCTAAGGAGGTGACCACAACCCACACAATAAGAGAGTACCCTTGAAAATCACACATTTGAAAAGGGATATGTATCTCAAATATATGAAGGATTCTCACAATTCAATAATTTCAAAAACCCAATAAAATAATCTTTTTAAAAATCACTAAAAGATCTAAGTAGACATTTCTTCCAAGAAAATATACAAATATCCAATAAGTACATAAAAATTCTCATCATTAGTTACTAGCAAAAGGCAAATGAAAACCACAATCAGATAGCACTTTATACCCACTATTATGGCTAAAATGAAAAAGATAGATAATAATTAATGTTGGAGGGGATATGGAGGAATCAATGCCTCCATATGTTGCTAGTGGGAATGTAATGTCGTGTATAATCATGTCAGACTTTGGAAAACAGTCTGACAGTTACTGAGAAAAGTTAAACATACAAGGACTATTTGACCCAGCAATTCTACTCTTAGGGTTGTGTGTTTGTGTGTGTGTGTGTGTGTGTATGTGCATAGTGTGTATATAAATATATACATACACATATATAAAGAAATGAAACATATATCTACAAAATTCCTTGTACAGCACAATAGCCAAAAGCTAGAAACACCCCAAATGTCTATCAACTGATGAACGGATAAAGTGATAAATCGAAATATTTCATACAGTGGAATATTATTCATTTAAAAAAATGAGTATTCATACATACTACTATATAGATGAACTTGGAAAACTATTTTAAGCAAAAGAAGCCAGCTATATATTGGCAAATCTGTAGAAACAGAAAGCGATTAGTAGTTTCCTTCACTTGAGTGAATGAAGGTAGAAGATAGCTAAAATGTATCAGGTTTCTCTTTGAGATTATAATAATGATCTAAAATTGATAATGGTGATAATTTCTTTTTTTTTTTTTTCTTTTTTTTTTTTTTGAGACGGAGTTTCGCTCTTGTTACCCAGGCTGGAGTGCAATGGCGCGATCTCGGCTCACTGCAACCTCCACCTCCTGAGTTCAAGCAATTCTCCTGCCTCAGCCTCCTGAGTAGCTGTAGCTGGGATTAAGGCATGTGCCACCATGCCCAGCTAATTTTTTGTATTTTTAGTAGAGACGGGGTTTCACCATGTTGACCAGGATGGTCTCGATCTCTTGACCTCGTGATCCACCCGCCTCAGCCTCCCAAAGTGCTGGGATTACAGGCTTGAGCCACCGCGCCCGGCCCGATAATTTCTTTTTCTTTTTCTTTTTCTTTTTCTTTTTTATTTTGTCTGGCAGGTCCAATCTCAATTTTTATTTTTATTTATTTTTTTATTGCATTTTAGGTTTTGGGGTACATGTGAAGAACATGCAAGATAGTTGCATAGGTACACACATGGCAGTGTGATTTGCTGCCTTCCTCCCCTTCACCTGTATCTGGCATTTCTCCCCATGTTATCTCTCCCCACCCCCCCGTCCCTCCCCCATTTCCCCCCAACAGACCCCAGTGTGTAGTGCTCCCCTCCCTGTGTCCATGTGTTCTCATTGTTCAACACTCGCCTGTGAGTGAGAACATGTGATGATTTCTTAACTGTGACTATATACTAACTACCACTGAATTGCACCCTTTAAATGGGTGAATCGTATGGTGTGAAAATTACATCTCAATAAAATTGTTGGGTTTGCTCCTTGAAGAGGCAGACACTAAGATGGGATTCCATGTGTAGGAATTTTATTAGGGGAAGTGTCTGTGAGAGAAAATTTGCAGAAAGATGGAAAAATCTGGAAGAGCAGTCAACATTTTAGAAAACACAAAGTAGACAAATGGAAAGAAGCCTAGCATATTAAAGGTAGCAGAAACCTGTGGAGGAGTAAGGCAGTAAGAACTAACCTCATTTCTGCCAGTTATGAGCAAAGTTTTGTGAATTTGAGGTAACATGTACCCCTAAAAGTGGGGAACAGAGTAAGTTAATAACTAGTAACTGGTTAAAAGCTTAGCGTTAGATAACAAGATGTCTTCTGCCTACTTAAATCTAGGTCACTTGTTCTCTTTTATTCTAACAGAAGTTGGAGGTTTACTCTAAATGTAGTGGAGAAGCTTAACTTCAAAATTCATTTTAAACATTTTTTTTCATTTCTCTTGAGTGTCAAGATACAACCTTGAGGCAAACTGCAGAAGCCTTTTCCCTTATCCTTAAAATAGACTCCACATCCCTCTCTTTCTCACTGCGTATACGCCCTTCACATTTATCTAACTGTATCCTAATGTGGGTATTCTTAGAAGTTCCAGGGGCTAATCTTTAGACAGACAGAACAAGTCTGGAGACTCAGCTGCAAAGTTCCAGAGATTACTTCAAGGCAGCTAATTAACTTGGCCGTTGTTGAGATGACATCAGCCTGAAGACAAAGTGGCCTTCATCAAGTTACTTTGGATAGGAATCCGGCTGCTTCTCATTTGCTAGTTTGGGTTAGTAAATTCACTTTCTTTTTTTTTTCTACCAGACTTCACTCTTGTTAATTGAACTCTTCAAGTGGTGAAGAGTCCTAAATCCAGACCTGCGTTCTGCTTCCTAAAATGATTAAAATACCAAATCTGAGCACCAGGAGACATAAGTCCCAGATGAGGGCAATGGAAAGATACTTTACTACTAATAACAGACAAATTTATTAATAGTTTACATATTTTTTAAAAATAGGCCCGTCACTCTTCATTCAACCCTTCAACTTTTTTCTCAGAGTAACACACAGTTATAGTTATTTTATTATTCCCCAGAAAGACGACTAAAGCTTTCCCTCACCTCCCTTACCAGGGAGACCGGCCACCAGAACTGAATACCTCCTCCAACTAAATTCCTGGATTTCCTACCTAGTTATAGTACAATTAAGTTCATCTAAAATTGATACTCCCCATTACACGCATGTTGGGCTTCAAATCAACTCATCTTACTCTTAAACATGAAGTGACTGTCAATGACCATCAGACATTTGAGAAAGTCCTCTATTAGAAAAAAAAAAACAGATACTAATAAATATGTAGGGAGAAAAGCAGATGAAAGGTAGAATGCAGAATTCGGAAGAAAAGCTGACAGCAGACAACCAGCAACACAATATTAATGTACTATGATAGTATTAATCTAATAGAAGAATTAGATATCGCAGCTTTGAAAGGAAAATTAAATGTTGTATACAAACATCAAAATCAAGAAAAAAGAAAGTGATCATGGAAATTGAAAGAAAAGCAAGCCAAGAGCGGTGGCTCATGCCTATGAATCGGGCATGTTGGGAGGCCAAGGCAGGTGTATCACTTAAGGTCAGGAGCCTGAGACTACCCTGGCCAACATGGTGAAAACCCATCTCTACGAAAAATACAAAAATTAGCCAAGCCTGGTGGAGGGCCCTGTAATCCCAGCTGCTTGGGAGGCTGAGACAGGACAATAGCTTGAATCTAGATGGTATTGCACTCCAGCTTGGATGGCAGAATGAGATTCCCTCTCAAAAAGAGAGAGAGAGAGAGAGAGAGAGAGAGAGAGGGAGAGAGAGAGAGAGAGAGAGAGAGAGAGAGAGAGAAAGAAAGAGAGAGAAAGAGGAAAAACAATAGCAGCAATAAATAAATTTATTAAAATAATTAAAAATTTAAATTGAGGTATTTTTCCAGAAAGTAAAACTAAAAACCAAATCCAGGAAAATATTTCAAAAAGTACAAAAAAAAAAAAAATCAAAGGATTGGGTAGAAGATTCAAAAGCTGATAATATAAGTTTTAGAAAGAGGCAACAACAGAAAACAGAGTAACAGAATCTCAAATAAATGATTTTAAAAATCAAAATTCCTAGAATTGGAGGAAATGAAAATCTCTATTGAATGGTCCCAGAGAGTACCACCAGGGTGGGGTTGAAGGAAGGAACACCCAGGCATATTATTATAAATTTCAAAACACTGGGTACAAAATGGATATTCAAAACGCTTTATCAAAGAAACATTGCACTGGACATCTGTTAAAAATTTCAAGGAAGACTTTATTCAAGATAGTTGTAGTAGGAGTCAAGACTGTTGAAATCGGAGGGGAGAGACTGAACTCAACTCCACAAAAACAATATGTAACGAGGCTTTCTTTTTTTTTCTTTCTTTTTTAAAAAAACAAACAAACAAACAAACAAACAAAACAGAGTCTAGCTCTGTCACCCAGGCTGGAGTGCAGTGGCACCGTCATGGTTCACCACAGCCTCGATCTCCTGGGTTCAAGTGATTCTCTCACCTCAGCCTTTCAAGTAGCTGGGACTGCAGGTGTGTGCCAGTGTGCCACCATGCCCAGCTGTTTTTCTTGTTTGCTTGTTTGTTTTTGTAGAGATAATGTCCCAGTATGTTACCCAGGCTTGTTTGAAACTCCTGGGCTCAAGCAATGCTCTTGCCTTGGCCTCTCAAAGTGCCGGGATGACAGGCGGGAGCCGCTGTGCCCAGCCTCTAAGGATTTCTCATTCTGGGGGTAGCTAATGGAAATGAACTGAAGGATGTACGGGGAGTAGGTTTAGGTTGTGATGAGGCTGTCTCTGTTCGTAAATTGACATTCATGAGTTAGACTCCTGTCTTCCCACTGTGACTGGGAGACGGAGGTGCCATCTCCTTCAGTGATTAAATGTCAAAGCGATGGTTCCCACCTAGTCCTTGAAAAAGGCATTTCTGGGTTTTAGAAGATTTATATCACAAAGGGATGAGAAATAATTTACAATTGCAATTTTTCTGATGTAACTACTCTAGAAAGATGAAGATTAGCGGTCTGTAATCAGGACTAAACCTGCCTAAAATTGAGTTAAGCTGACTGGAACAGTAAAGCCTTCTTGATCAGCTTTCAAAGTGAAAGGTAAATTGCAAATGCATGTCTGGAGATCAAAATGATTGGTAAGTTTTAGTGAGAGCTAGAAGACAATAAACCAACACCTTAATTCTCAGAACAAATTTATTTTTAATCTTTGATTACATATCAAGCCACAATATCAACTATGATAAAGAATTAAAAATCAGACATGCAGTGTCTCAAAAAAGCTTGCCATCTGTAGGAATCAATAAGGTAATATGGGCCACAAATATAAAAATGAGGAAAAAAAACAAAACAGAAAAAGAGTAAGATATGGCATTTAGGAATTAGGAGCTATAACACATCCCAAAAAGGCAAATCAATTCCAAAATGTAACTCTGCACGAGGGAATTACTGAGGAGTAAAGACTCCAGAAAATATGTTTCCGAGGAGAAAATAAGATGGAAAATATCTGAAGTATTCAGAAGGCTTTAAGGGAAATTTTCAGTTCTGTTGAAGACTTTGGGAAGTAGTGGGCAATCCATCCATGGATAGCTAAAATAATGTAATTAGTTAAAACTAAACCCCAAATAATATTAAAAGATAATTAAGATAGAAAAATATCTTTATATATTACAAGGATTTCCTGTGAACAAAAATTACATTGTAAATACTAATATTGCTTTATTTAAAATGGCAACATGAAAAGTGGCTAAAAGAGAAGATTTCTTAGTTTCCAATTAGGAAATCAATTGATTTTCGGTAAAATTTTTACAAGAATGTGTTTAGATTATATTACTGATGGAAATAAACATAATTGTCTATGGACTTAACATCTGAGAATTGGAGGAAAGGCTATGAGCTTATTATTTTATAATAATACAAGTAAACTATATAATAATACATATATGTTAACACCATTACTAATTATTACCAGACACAATTATTATTACACTAATTATTGCTACCATATATCAGCAGTGGTAGTAGTAGTAAAAGCCTTATACTGCTTGCATCTTAAAATACTACACATTATTTTTTAAATAAAAAAAATTCTAAAAATCTATCTTAAGGAAGTAAGTAAACATATATGCACACAACGATATCTTTATTGAAACATGGATTTAACAGTGAAAATGAAACAATGTAAATGCCCAACAGGATTGATCAGTGGAAATATAATTATATATAATGGAATATGCTAAAATTATTAAAATAACATTGTAGAATACTATTTAGTAGCATAAAATGTTTATTATATATTTTAAGTGACTATAAAATGGACTATAAAACAGCGTGATTTCAATAGCAGTAGTTAACATTTGTTGACTACTTCTTCTAATTCTTTTTATGTGTAAAGCACTGTATTAAGTGCTATACATATATTTTTCCATTTGTTCTCCATAATAGCCCCATGGAATAAGAAATAGTAATAAAGTTAAGAGGCATTAAACAAGTGTATTAAGTATGTAGCATAATGGTTCTGTGCTTTAAAAAAAATCAATGAAATTAAAATATACAAGCATATATGTGTATGTTTGTATGTACTCACACACAGGTATTAGTGGTTACCTCTGATAAAAGAGTGATATTCATTTTATTCTTCCTGCTGATTTGTATTTTTTAATCTTCTACAAAATATATGATATGTTTAATAAGAAAAAATAGTAAAATATTCGTTTTTCAAATATAAAATAGTTATATATTTGTTTTCAAATGTAAAAAAATCCCTGTTGTGGGCCAGATACTGTGCTTGGTTTGAGGGAATAAAAAGTAATTACAGTACTACTTCTGCCCTTTTATAAATAAAATTTATAAAATATAGCTTTTCTTTTTTTTTTTAAAGACAATTCCTTGTTTACCTTCACTATCATGTGGAGTTCTGAGGTTGATGATATCATTATATGACAGTTTGTAATTTTCAAATATCATAGTATATTTTCATCACAGCTAGAAGCTAGTAAACTTTTATTTAGTATGAAGAAATAAATAGGATGCAGAGTTTTTCATAAAGCAACTTATAAAATAATTTGCGTGGTTAACTTAAAATCCTTGCTGAGATATATAATTTCAATTTCAGCTTTCATTTCCTTAATTAAATTGTTGAATTATTAGAGATATTGGACTTGTACTTAGGCACCAAAAAAGGAGACAAAACACGTAACATATTTGCCTTGTTGAATGTGAAGCCTTTGAAGTTTTAATCTGTTAATGTTTGCTATTTTAAGATTTTAGTTTTCGTACTTGGTTGTCTCCTTCATTCAACAAATACTAATTTAGCAGTTATTATGTGTCTGATATGTTTTTAGTGATTGGAGAGACAGCTGTGAGTAATGGTGAAGTGTTCGCCACAGTGAAACTTCTGCTCTGATGAGAGGGAGCAGATTGATAGAGGCAGATAGACATACACATTCACAGGTGTGGTGTTATGAGATATATATATGTGTGTGTGTGTGTGTGTGTGTGTGTGTGTGTGTGTGTGTGTGTGTGTGTATCTGAGATATACAATTACAATATGCTATCTATGTGTCTAAATGGGTTTTCTCCCACAGTTCCTGGCTCATGACTCCCACAGTCCTTGTTACAATCCTATCTTGTAACTTTTGGTATGTTAGGCCTAAGGAGCAGGTCTCAGGAAACAGAGTCTCTCTGCCCTCCTCCCCTCTTTCGCCAGTCCCAAGGCACAGGTGATCTTCCCCTGTGTTTCTGATTATGGATCTTAGAACCCTTCCCAGAGAACAAAGTGCCCTGCACCCTGGGAAAAGGAATGCTGACATCATGAAGCTTCCAATAAAAACCCGAGAAGACTGGGTTTTAGGAGATTTTGGAGAGCTGAACACGTGGAGGTGAACAGGATGGTGAACAAGAACCCATCCATATGCCGGGAGGATGGCACACGCTAACTCCACATGAACAGAAGCTCCTGTGCTCTGGACCCTACCAAACCTAGCCCTATGTCTCTCTTCATCTGGCTGCATATTTTTATCTTTTAACATGTCTCTTATAACAAATGGATAAATGTAAATAAATGTTTCCCTGAGTCCTGTGAGCCACTCTAGTAAATTAATTGAACCCGAAAGGGGAATCATAGGAACCCCAACTTGAATCCTGTCAGTCAAAACTTTCACAGGCCTAGACTTGTGACGTAGGGGAAGAAAGAGTCAGTCTTTGGGACTGAGCCCTTAATTTGTGGTCTCTTTTTGGGTAGTGTCGAAATTGGAGGACACCCAGATAGTGTGTGCTGCTTGTTGTACGGGGAAACAATCCCACACTTTTGGTCATGGGAGTCTTCTGTGTTGAAGACGATTGATTATTGTTGCATTTGTGTGAGAACAGAAGAAAAACGTGGTTTGAGAGTTTTTTTGAAAGAACAGTTAAGCAAATTAATTTTATTTATTTCCATTCGCAATAATCACTACCGTCTTAGTCAAAAATATGTGCTAAATGTATGTATTTTCTCTTGTATTTCATGGCTCTCTTTACTGCATTAAAGCTCATCACAATCTAATTCATACCTTTGTTATTCCATAACAAGTCCTCCCACCTATGTAATCTTTTCCATGTACCACTGTTAACTGATATTTCTACAGCAGTATTTTTCACACTACATATATACACCATGAAATAAATGTGAAGGCAGATCAACATTTTTGTAATGAAATGGGAGATAACAGAAGAGAAAACACCAGAGTGTTTTGGCACTAGTGAGAGTATTTCCCAAAATAGTTTTTCATAGGAATATGTAAGTGGTAGAGTTTAATGTAAAACATATTCCTGAAGATCGTGATCACAAAGTTTTCAAACTTTCAAGCCACGCTACCCTCCTAAATTATAATGCTTACCATGTTAACAACATTATCAATATCCTCAAAAGCACACTGTAACAACATATTTTCTACTTAATTAAATATCAATTCCTGTTGCTGACTTGAAGTAAACTCCTTATTGACCTGTAGCCTTAGATATATTTTTCTCCTCACCTCTTTCTCTCTCATCTCTGTCTAATCAAACCACACACTGCATCACGCCTAATCTTTATGAAGAACACCATTTTTCCTATTGCCTCTGTCAAAAGGTTCCTCATTATGCAGGGTACAGTTCAGAGCCATTTCTTTAAGAAACAGTTTTTATTTAAATTAAGAGCTCCCATTTATCTTAATTATGTAATTACTTCAGTAATATTCTTCAAAATGTATTTTTATAAGGAAGAGATAAATTGTTGCTGTGTTTCTTGCAGTGCCAACATAAATATTTTCTTATAGTTTTTGTTTGCTTAATACATTAAATTAATTGAAGTAGAATTGAAGAGAGATGCCAGAGTTTTCTGAATTGAGGAACAATCACAGTAATAAAGACTTGCCCAAGTACAAGAACGAGAATATGTAGGGATTTTTTCATTTTATACAGCAATGGAATTCCATGCTATTTTATTGCTAGTCTGTGCCTAGCACATAGTAAATATTCAATAAATGCTATATCTCAATAGAATTTGCAGTGCTTAAAAAGTCTAATACATGAACTACTTGAATATTTCTAACTTTCTAAATGAACAATGTGTGTGGAAATAAAGAACAAGGCAGAGGGCTTTTGATTTTTAGGTTGTTGTGGATTATAATGTGTTTTCTGTGACCTATTGTGTCATCAGGTAGAAAACTGATTATCCTAGCTTTCCTGAAACATTTCATATTAAATTAGCATTACTATCATCATCATTTATTTTTATTTTTATTTTTATTTTTTTGAGAAGGAGTCTTGCTCTGCCGCCCAGGCTGAAGTGCAGTGGTGCTATCTTGACTCACCACAACCTCTGCCTCCTGGTTCAAGTGATTCTCCTGCCTCAGCCTCCCGAGTAGCTGTGATTACAGGCATGCACCACAACGCCCATAGAGATGGGGTTTTGCCATGTTGGCCAGACTATTTTCAAACTCCTGACCTCAGGTGATCCACCTGCCTTGGCCTCCCAAACTGCTGGAACTATAAGCACATGCCACCAGGCCTGGCTAATTTTTGTATTTTCAGTAAAGACAGCATTTCACCATGTTGGCCAGGTTGGTTTCAAACTCTTGATCTCAAGTGATCTAACTACCTCAGCCTCCGAAAGTGCTGAGATTACAGGCATAAGCCACCATGCACAGCCTAAATGATTATTTATAAAATTTTTGGTTTACTGACTGCAAAATGAATTTCCATAGAGAAAAATAGGTAAACTTGAATGATTCTAAACAGTATTCATTTACTTTATTCATTAAAATTAATCATTATAGAAAACGTGAATGAATTATAACCAAGTATTTTACTATTTATTTTCAACATTATATAATCTTTCCGTAGCTTTTTTTTACAAGTGGGATTTCTGACTGACTTGTACTAGAAACCGAAATGATGTTACATTTTAATGATGGCAACACATGCCCAAGCAGGAGCCTGTAAAAGTAATGATGCTAAGCATACTAAGCATAAAGTGATAGTTTGGCATATATGACCACACCACAGCAGATGCATAAACCAACACAGAACTATCTCTTAACAATTCATTTTAAAGCCAAGAGATTGACACAGGACTTTTTTCAGTCACTTTGCCAGGTAGGGATGTCACCACTCTGCGGCTGGTGACATCCTTTCCCAGGGCCTCTCTTGGTCCAGGGCCTTCTGCAGAAGGTGTCCCACCTACTCAGCTCACTAGGCTATGTCTGGCTTGCTCACTAGCCCTGATGCTGCGGCCGTCAAGACGGTGCATGCAGCCCCAGCTGGGTGGGCGTATGTGAGTGGGCAGTTGCAGGGTCAAGCTGGCCATTCAAGCATCGGCACAGAAACAAGCTCTATGTGGGGCTTGCAGCTGGACAAGGCATATCACACACTCCCATAGTGGACTCTGGCGTCCAGATGAGGGAACATAGTGGCATCCAAATAGGGGTGCCCACAATGCCCCAGCCCCAGAGGTGATGTTACAGCATGCTAATTAGCTCTTTTAGTACTGACTTTGGTGATGGGTTAACAACCTGTCAGCCTCTCCTTCACTCTGATACACAGCTTCAGGTCTGACTCCGCCTCACAACTGCTTCTTATTGCATGTGGTGACTGTCCTCCACTGGTGGCAGGCAGAGGGCCACAGCTGTTACAGCTTTTTGTGTACCCCCATTCAGTGTGTCCCAAGTTCTTGTCTCACATCCAAGAAGAATGAGATCACACTGATAGTTGAAGAGTGAGGAGGGCAGAGAATAATGTTATTGGGCAACAAAGCAGCTCTCAGCAGAGAGGGGATGTGAGGGTGGTCCCACACCCAAAGTTGGGTGGTTTCTCTCCCAGTGTGGCTAGATCCAGAAATATTATGGGCTTATAATGGGGGAATGCATGCTGATTCATTTGTGAGCATGCAAAAGAAGTTAAAACAAAGGCACCATTTAAAGATGGGCATAACAGTGCAAAAAACCAATTAGGAAAGAATAGGTATATGTCAAATAGATGAAGGGTATGGATCAATCAGAGGAAAGTCTGCCAAACAGGAAGACAGGTTCTCGATCTGCTCTGTGGATTTCACCTGTAGCTTGGCTTTCAGGCTTTCAACTGTCTTTGGCTTGAAGGTAGGATTTTGCTGGGAACACACTCATCTGCCTAGGATTTTTCTGCCTCCTGCCACTATCAAGATTAGCTGTTTGTTCTGTCTTACAATTCTCACACAGAAATAATAAGGCCTGTTAAAAGAGAGAAATTATATTTTTGGTATCCTGGATCAGATATAATGGTAAATTAGAAATCATCTCCCTGTCAAATACCCTCAAATGCCCTCACATAGTTACATTACCAGCCATGATGTGAGAAATAAGTACAGGAAAGTTTTCAATTTAACAGTGGAGAATTTTGATATTATAAATGATTAAGTTAATTAAAAATAAAAAGCAACGCTCCAAAAGTTATAATGTGATTCTAACACAGTATAATGTGTGAAATATGGTTAAGTAGAAAATGATACACATTATTAATTGATGCAAAGGTAGATTATGCATGACTGTATAATGAAGCATTAACACGCATGAGAAGAGAGACTCAGAATACCTAAGCAAATGTCATAATTATCAATAACTTTTCCCATGCTAAAATACCACTGATTCAATTGACTCCTTATATTTTCACAAGTCTTGGGAAACTGAGGAGTCTAGGTTTGTCTATTTCATTAGGTTGAGTAGTAGGACAGATAATATTTTACTGCTATTTTGGGAAAAAAATATTTTAAGTCAAAGGTGTTGGCATAAAGAATACTGCTGACTAACCATCTAATTCAAAAATAAGTAGTCAAGTATAGAATTGAATAGGAAGTTGGTAATGGATTGAAGGAGTAGGAAAGGTGGTAAATGAGATGAGAAACAAAATGAAAAAAAGTTGAACCACACAGAATTTTGTACCTTAAAACTTTCTCAGTTTTCTTGTTTAGGAAAGTATGGATCAAAATAAAATATTTTAAATAAGGGCAATTATTTTACTAGGGAGCTAATGGCCTCACTGAATATAATGGTAGATGTACTCTGCTGAAATTATGGAAGTAGATCTGCTACACAAAAAGACAGGATTAAAATATCAATTGATCTTTTTAATAATTAAAATAATTTTAGATAATAAAATTAAAATGTGTTTAAAATAGTATATAGTAATACACACATATATTTAAGGTGGCTATAGGCAATTTTTATTTCATTTTTACTTTCTTTGTTTTAAAAATTTTAAAATAATAATTTTTCATCCTTTTTGGAATATGAAGAAAGCAAATAAAACGTAAGAGGAATCTGTAAAAGTGATTCAGTAATCAATGTTGTGGAAATTTTTTGGCTTTGCTTATTCTGCTTTTTTTCTTTTTTCTGAAATGTCAAAACAATATAAAGATATTTCTGGTAACATTTTTATTACTTCATAGGCCAGTCAACTTGTAAACACATGTTTAGTAATTGTTCTCTACTTTGTGCAGAACAGTGATGTGTTCTCTGCTTTGTGGAGAACAATTTAACTTTAGGCTTAAAGTGAAAATAAGAATTCAAATGCAAATGATACTCAGATGTGAATAGTATTATAATAGCTTTAAGCTGTGACATAATTTTCAGGTCATGCTTATCAGCCCCTACCTGTTGTGTAATGGGAAAATATAACTTTCTTCTGGTCACTTTAAAATGCTTTAATCATATGTTCTCTTTAAAGCACTTGGTTTTTGCCAGGGTGAATCAGATAAGAGAATTGGTAACCCTCCCTGTCCCTGCCCCCTGCTCCTTTCGCATCTGCTCCCCACATGTCATTCTGCTGAACCAGGGTGAGGTGGGGCTATGAGATCATATGGCTTCTTGGTCTCTTCTACCCCTTTCACCCATCATTCTGTTCTTTGGTCACTGCTTTCCTTTTTGACCTTCATGTCCAAGTTACCTCAAGGTAGAACTGAAGATCCAGTCTTGGCTTTTCTGACTGGCTAGTGGAAGAATCTCAAGCTTACGGCTTCCTTTTTGCAACCATGCTGCTCCACCAGGTTCCATGGGAAATGGCTACTTGCCCTGAATCCTCCGCTGATGGAAGAATGGCTTCAAATTAGATCTTTGTTTAGAGCTTTCTGCCCCTGGAATGCTTAAGCGTATGTAAATTATTGTAAAGATCATCTTCATTGATACGATATTAAGAACACATTAATATTTTCCAATATACCACCCATTTCACAAGTAGTATTGACACTACTATGAAGCATAAACATGAAATGCTTATGAGACTAAAATGAATAATACTTTTGGCATCTGGAAGATACCAAGACCTCGAGCACTGTGCATGGTCTTAAAAAATCATATTTGGTTGATAACAAATGTAATGGTGTTTGTCTTGGTGCAGTTACATTTGTACCAACTTAATATACCTGGATTCTGCTTTCACTTGGTTGTATAAATACTTTCTGCATCAGCCTCCCTACAAGAAGTGTTTGTATTTAACTCATTAAAAATATTATTTGAAACATGTGAACACAAAGGAGAAGATAGCAAAGTCTTTTGAAGGTATAATTTCAAAGGTTCCTAGTGAAATTTTACTTCTTCTAGCTGTGATTGTTGCTTGGAAATTTATGATAACAGATCATGAATTTTCTACTTTATATTCCTGAATTCACACTTACATCAGATTAAGTCAGTTTGTGTCTTCCTGAATAGCCACACAGCAACATTTTACCAGGTATGCAAACCTTATTTTCTCATTGTCATTCTTTGGCTAGTCTCCTGACGTTCATTGCAGCACACATGATTGCTGCTGCTCTCGGGGTTTTTTCTGACCCTAATTTAGCTATTCTTCATGATTCATTATCTAGCCGTCACCACAATAAGAGTTATTGAACATTCACTCTATGCAAAACCCTGTCCTATATAGTGAACGGTAGAGGATTACAAGGAAATAAAACACTTTGTCCCTGCTCTCAATGACATTGCAGTCTAATAGGGTTTAAAAATCTCTAGCGTCTAGAGTTTAGCCTGTGCCATATCAGTTTCTGTTTTAGTATCAAACATAACAGAAAATCACTAAAACACATTTTACTACAGAGCAAAATTTGCTTTAAAGAAGATCAATTTTGGCATCATTCTTGGTTATTGAGTCCAAAAGACATTTTCAAAATTTTAGTGGATATTGAGGACAATGCTATATAATGATAATTTAAATGTATTTAAATAGCATTTAATGTTTATAAACACATATTTACAAATATGTGCTTTATATAATGCTCTATATGTTAAAAGTATGTAATACACACACACATAGACACTTTATTCTCCCAGCAAAAATAGTTGATTCTATAATAGTTTTATGTTGAGAAACTCTAAGCTCACAGTAGAACTATGTTACTGTGCAATAGAAATAATATTGGACACATAATTAGAATTTATATCTAGTGCCTTTTGTTTCTGTTGATTTTTTCAGATTACTCCTTAATTAGTGATACTTTCATTTAAGAGAACTGAAGTAAAAAAACTAAAAACAATTGGTGACCTACAAGTAGCTATGTATGTCCCTTATCTGGGAGGTTTTTTTATTTAGAATATTATAACTATCACACTTCTTTTTTTAATATATAACTATCACATTTCTATGTACCGAGATCTGAACCAGACTTAATCTGAAAATATTTGTTGAGCGCCTACTCTGTGCCAAGCACTATTCTCACTTTGAGATGTCAGATTATTGAAGCTTTCTCATTAAGTGAAAAAGGAAAACAAACACAAAATTATGTGTGTGTGTGTGTTTTTGTGTGTGTATGTGTGTACAGACATACATATATAACCTTATACATAATATATAATATATTCTTATGTATATATAATTATGTGTGTATGGTGTACATATATACACATACACATACACATATATGTATATATGTATGGAATTTTATATATATATATATGTAAAATTCCAAGTGAGAGTCACAAATCTCACATGCTGGGTTTTATTAGAGTATAGAAGAAGTACATTCAAAATAACCAAATTGTTCAGAAAAGGCTTTCCTTTAAGAAGATCCTAGATTGACAGCTATACATTGAGTAGAATTTAACAAGCCCAGTGAGGAACAAGAACATACCAGGCAGAAGTAACAGCATGTATGCAAATTCTGATGGGAAAGCCAGAATGGTTTGAGAAAGGATCAGTTGAGTTAGTGTCCAGAGAGGATGGGGAGACATGATGAGTGGTGAAGTGGGGAAGTATGCAGGAGCTGGCCTAAGTGGCGTTGTAGGATTTTGGCCAATACCTATAAATCATTTGTCCTGTATAGTCTTGAAGATAGAAACTTTTATTCTAGGGAATATTTATAATCAGTACCTTAAAATTAAATATGTCAATCAGCATATTGGAATTACAAATAGACAACTAGGGAAGGCTTACTGAAATATATCATTGCAAATATTGTATACATTTTTATGCAACACTAGAGATTAACAATTGGCACCTTCAATTTCAACTGGCACTGGTATAAAGGGTTTTATACAAAGAAATGGAGCTTGAGATAGATTTCTTTGTAAATAATTAATTATTAAACAGAGAAGGGTAATACAGGACCTTCCACTCAGGACAGACAGCGACCTTTGCTAAAAGATTATTTTTGCTGAGACATTGATGAAAAGCCAGCTTGCTTAAATCAAAGAATGAGCTTGCATGGACTAGTGATAAAAACCCCTAAATTTAGGGGGAGGAATATAAACCCAGCTTCGTTACTATTGGGGAATTATGGTAAGTTTGATAAGTGAGTAGTCATCAAGAAAATGCTTTAAGAAAATCAGTCAGTGAAATGAAGTAGAAAGAATATTATGGATTTGTACTACGTTGACAGCAATAGCAAAAGAAAGTGAAGGATAATTTCAAAAGTTACTACAAGGTATGACTTTAGAATATTTCACAAATCTACATACATTATTAATCTTTACCAATTGCCTCTATAGATACATTTATTTGTAAAACTTTTAAGGCATGTTGAAAAGTCAAAAGGCCTAAAAGGTTATGTTTATCAACCCATAAATTAAAAAATTATATTATGTTTACTATGCAGAGTTTCATTATTATAAAAATAAAATGTAATGATTAGGCTAGAGATTAAATAAACACAATTATACACCACATAATAATGTTTTGATCAAGAATGACCCCTATATATAATGGCGGTCCCCATAATGTTATAATATTGTATTGTTACTGGCACTTTATCTATGTTTAGACATGTTTAAATACGCAAATACTTATGATTGTTATGTGATCCTAGACTATTCAGTCCAGTAACATGCTCTACAGGTTTGTAGCCTAGAAGTAATGCAGCCTACAGGTGCGTAGAAGGCTATGCTGTCTAGGTTGGTGTAAGTTCACCCTATGATGTCTGCACAATGATGAAATTGCCCAGCAACACATTCCTCAGAACATATTCCTGTGGTAAGCAACATATGACTGTATCTAAGCAATAAAAAGTTAAAATTTTAATTTTAAAATGCAACCTATTGTGGTATAATTTTAACTTCTATTCTTATGTGACAAAGCTCAAAACACTTCTGGGGAAGATTAGAAATAAAACAAACCTAAATCTAACTAGATGTACTAAAAATGTAGGAAGCCAATTTAGATAATCAAACAATATTTCAAAACAATAATTCCTTCTAAAAATATAACATCACAAATATTATATTGATGAGTAAATAGTAAATCTTTAACAGAAATATAAAACAATTCTAGCTATTAAAATGTTTTTCATATTTTGGGATTTATCCAGTATCTTGGTACATGAAGCAAATTAATACAAAAAAATAGACTTGCAAAATATATGGTGCTTTTTTTTTTTGAGATGGAGTCTCACTCTGTCACCTTGGCTGGAGTGCATGGTCTTAGCTCACTGCAACCTCCGCCTTCCAGGTTCAAGCAATTCTACCGCCTCAGCCTCCCAAGTGGCATGTGCCATGACAGCTGGGTCATTTATGTAATTTTAGTAGAGGTGGGGTTTAACTATGTTGGCCAAGCTTGTCTTTAACTCCTGACCTCATGATCTGTCTGCTCGGCTTCCCAAAGTGCTGGGATGACAGGCATGAACCACCAGACCCAGTCATGTACTATGTATTTTATACTACGGAGAACAAAAAGAAAGGATGATGAAATCTAATTTCCTTAACCATTCACTCTATTGTACATTATTCACAATTGTCTTATTAAATCTGCATTTCCCGTATGGAGTGTTAGCGTGTATTTTATTTTTAAAAAACTAAATTGTACAAAATATATGATATCACTTACTTATACAGAAATAATTATAAAAATTCAACATAAGTATACATTTGCATCAAAATTTGGAATTATTTATTTTTTTTGTGAAACAAACCATGCTGGTTTTTTAAAGAACTATAGTTTTTATTTAATATGGAATTATGCAATTATAGATCTTATTCAATTGATAAAAATGTGATCTTAACTAATTAGAACATAATATAACATGTACAGCTGTATATAGACATGGGTTATTTCCTAAGCCTTGGAAGACTTAAATTAGCTTAACAACATGCTGACAAGAATCTCCAATTATTTAATATCTAATCATTATAACTCAAAAACCATCATTGCTCTTGCAGCCTGCAGCTCTTACTCACTGGCATTCAATGTTGAAAAGCTAAAGGGTGTCCATTGAGTTATTCCTTGGTTTAACAATTTCTGCAGCATTTTAGAATGCCCTCTGATCATTATAGTTCATATCCTTGCAGAGATCAAAATCTTTCTAGAGAACACCTTTGCAGTTCTCTTCTTCCCATGGGGTAATTTCAAACGGCATGTCTTTAGGCTTGAAGTGTTTTTTTTTTTTTTTTTAACATTAAGAAATAATTTTTTTTTAGAGGCAAGAAAAACGAGTTCACTTTTTAGTAGCAATCTTTTATTCTCTAACAAACTGACAAGTTATGACCATTATTCACTTTTTTCAGGAGGAGATACTCTTGAAGATTTTATTTATTATTCATATATTTTCTTCAAATGCTGGAGTGACATTTTAACTTATTGACTCTGAAATCTTGGGTATCAAGTTACAAAGTAATTTTTTTTTCTGATATTATTAGGAACTTAACCCTTTTTTTTTTTGCACTGTATAACTTTTCCTAATATGTTACAAAATTCCCTTAAAAATAAAACATCTGACATTATTTTGTTATGACAAAAAGATATAAATTACTTAATAAAGGAGAAAACAAGGAGTATGTGTAAATGAGGCATATGTGTTAGATAATCCTTCGAGAAAATTCAGTTGTATCATGTAATATGGTTATCTCATTACCTATGCGTTCTACTTAATAGGTAGGAGTATATTATCATTATGTTGTTATTACCTAGGATCAAACTATTTTAAATATTATTTTAATAGCTATTAGATGAAACCCAAATCTGTCTATTAGGAAGTCATTAGTACACTTATAATTATTTCATCAATACATTTTACTTCAAATTTGTATGCCTTAACTAGGCTTCTAAATATAATCTGTAAGAATTATTTCAAGATGTATTGTCCAATCATTAACCATAATTACAACTTCCATTTTGGTAAGCATGAGCCATATTACATGGTTTATGTGAGATATGGTCAGCGCACATATAAGTCTTCTCAGTGACATTGTCACAGGATGCTTGGGGTGTTGCTTCACCAGTTGGAAACCTCTGTGGCTGGTGGCACCTTCTGCCTGAGTATTGCTCGTGTCCATCGGGCTCATTCCACACACTACTGGCAAAGGGTCCCACACCTGCCAAAGGCAAGCCAGGCACAAAATGGTGAAGGGTGTATGGGCGAGCAAGAGTGGGGTCCAGCCACTGCTTACAGCCAGACTCGCTCTCTGTGACAGGGTGGGCAGCTTCAGGCATGGACACAGGTGCTGGCTCCCAGTGAGGCTGTGGCTAGACCAGATGTACCACACATGGCTTCCACTGTGGGCACCCGCCTCTGGATGAGGTGAATCCAGTGGTGCCTGGAAGCCTGGAGATGCCAGGAACCAGAAAGCCCCAAAGAGGGTGTCACAGCCCTGTCTCAAGGAGCCCCTAAGTCTGGGCTCCGGGAAGGGCCACAGCAATTCTCTTCTTTGGGCTCCCAGAATGGCTACAGCTCTTCTCTTCTTCTCGTCCCCTGCTATGTGATGAGCAAGGTCGGGAGCAGGTGGTGTGTTTCAGCCCCGTTAGTGTTATAGCTTTTAGTCCCACCATTTGGCAGTTCCAGAGTTCCTGTCTCACATCCAGAATCTCGTATGTAAACCAGGAGGAGAGGAGCTTCACTGAGTGACAGAACAGCTTTCAGGAGCCCCGCTGTGGGCAGCTCCTTCCTGCAGCTGGCAGTCCTGACGTCTGTCCTGATCTCCATCCTGGGTTTTTATGGGGTCAGAAGGAAAGAAGTGTGTGCTGATTGGTTCCAGGGCAGCTATGGGCAGGCCCAGGAAAAGCACCGTATCTTCCCACTCCGGGCCTCAGACGCCACCAGGAACTGGCAGCTTGGCCCCCAGGCTTCAGGCCATCCCTAGCTTGAAGGTGGAGTTTCACCAGGGACCACCCATTTCTACCCAGGAGCCTGTCTGCCTTCTGCCACCACCCCCAAGCCACCACCCCCACGCTGCCACCCCGTCACTGACACCCACGGCGGCCCCAGGCTGTTTGTTTAGGGTATCTGCAGGTCTGCACTGAGCCACCCTCCCTCCCGTGCTCATCAGTGCCAAAAGTCGAGAGGGGGCCGAGACAACAGGGGGCTGGCATGTCAGTGCTGCCCTGAGCCCCTGCCACCTGGCTGGGCTGCAAGATCACTCGGCCTTGGACTCGGCTTTAGCTCTGTCCTAGAGCAGGCAGAGGCCAGCAAACCAGAGCGGGCATTTCCAAGCCTGTGGGGGAAAGGGCGCTTCCCGGGCCCCAGAGAGCACAGGAGTGCCTGCAACCCAGGAGTGTGGGGCTCCTGCCTCACCAACTGGATAAGGGTTGGGGGTCCCATCTGTTCCTGGCCCCCGCAGGCTCCAAAGAACGTGTCCTGGCTGCAGCCTCCCCACTGCAGCTGACGTCTTCGCAGTGGCCACTGCAGACAGGCCGCTGCTGCCATCAACATTAAATCAGAAACAAATCATTGATGTGAACATTTTCCAAGAGCCCAGAATGTATTCGTTTTGGTTTCTCATGGGACACTATGTGCCTTCACACGTTCTTAATTCTAATCAGTTCTTAGTTAAGAGTATCTTAGGCCAATTTGAAATAAAAAGCAAGACGGGCCAAATTTGGGGGTATTTACATAAAATTTGGAAATACATGTTTCAATATTTTGAGTACCCTGGAGTAATATTTGGGTAGTTATATCAGTGTTTATGCCTGATTCAAAAGTGGGGGTCTACCTACCATCACTGGATTGATAATTTTTGATAAAAAACGCACAGATAAAGAAAATGGACAAAAAGAGATGACAGAAAAATATCAATGGAGTTTTATTCTCATTGCTTCTCTTTGTTTATCCACAGGCACACACACACACACACACACACACACACACACACACATACACACACATACACACACACACATATATATATGAGCTAAAGAAAGTAATTGAGAATAGAGTTGGGAGATTGAGGTAATAAAAAAAAAAAATCAGAGTCAGATTTTGCCAAGCCATAGATAAGAATATCAGAGGTATTTCCTGGTACCTTACTGTCGATAAGATTCTAAATGGCACAGTAATAGAAAATACATTTTTCATCTGTTTAAAACATGATTTAAACATTATATTGTTTAAAAGAAATAAATCTGCTTCAGTTAGAAAAATACACATTTAGTGCTCATAAGAATTATCTAATAGAACCTTCATTTAAGAATAGAGCATCCTTCCTCAGATGTAAATTTTCCTTACACAAAGTTGGGAGGAGTATTTAAAAAGAGTAAAAATAGAGTCCACCATTCAGAAGAGAAAAATTCTGGACAACTTAATTTTTTTGATGAAGTAACTATCATAGAATAGAAAATGATTTAAGGCTCTTAGAGTGTATTCTATTCCTAAAAAGACAAAGTAAATTTTAAATATCTTGCTGAAACATTAATGGAATGAAAATGTCCTAATAATTTTATAGTAAGAAATTTTACTTATTTAAAAGACATGCTAGTAACCTTTCAACAATCCCCATTTTACTCAGAGCAAATGCAAAAGTACGTCCACAAGCCCACAAAGTCTTACACAATTTGGTCTCTATCACTTCTAAAACTACATCTCCTAGGATTTGTCCCTTCAAATCATGTGAATTCAAGCCCACATGGCCTTCTCATTATTGAATATACCCGACATCCTACTGTGTAGGTCTTTTTTTTTTTTTTTTTTTTTTTTTTTTCATTCCAACTACCTTGAATGGTCTTTCTGCAACCATTCCCTTGGCTCATTCCCTATATTCTTTAAATCTTTGGTCAAATTCCTAAGACCTTACCTGACACAATCCATTCTCTCACCTTGATAGGTTTCTGTATTTCTTTACTATATGTGCCATCTTATAACATATTATATATACTTCATATTCATTATGATTTTGTTTATACTCTCCTTTGTTAAAACATTGTTTACTGTCTGACTTATCTGATGACGGTGTCAGCTCTGTGAAGGTAGGGCTTTGGGCCTTTTTAAAATTATTATTATTTATTCTTACTTAGAGATAGGGTCTTGCTCTGTAACCCAGGCTAGAGCACAATGGCGTGATCATAGCTTACTGCAGCCTCAAACTCCTGAGCTCTATTAATCTTCCCACATAGGCCTCCAAAGTAGGACTACAAATGTGTACCACCACATCCAACTATTTTTTAATTTGTAATTTTAATCTTTTAAAATTTTTGTAGAGATGAGGTACATGGGGGTGGATCTACCTTTCTGGGGTGTGGAGGATGGTGGCCCTCTTCTCAAAGCTCTACTAGGTGGTGCCCCAGTAAGAATTCTGTGTGGGGGCTCCAACCCTACATCTCCCTTCTGTAGAGGCTCTCCATGGGGCCCCACCCCTTCAAAAGTTTCTGCCTGGACATCTGGGTACTCCATCATTGCCCTGATTCATAGTTGTTTTGGCTCTTCCCTTCCTTGACCTTTCTGTATAAATTTTGTATATAGGAATACAGTCATCGATCGACTTACGACCTATGCAACTTACGACCATTCGGCTTTAGGACCACAATCGCTAGCCACGACTGCTCCGCATCTGGCAGCGGAAACGTTGCCCAGCTGGGCATAAGACAGTGCGGACCAGCTTCTGGCAGCACTACCATCTCCGTGTGCACCATTTCAACTGTTATCCCAGACTCGGTACAGCAATTTGTGTTTTGTGTCTTGGATATTTTTCATCAAACCCCTCCCAAGATGTCTACCAAGAGGAAATTGTCTTTGTCTTTGCTTCAGCCTGCCAAGAAGGAAAGAAAGGCCATCGATCTCGACACGAAAATGAAGGTAATTAAGCAGTTCGGAGGAGGAAAGAAAGTGAATGTGATCGCACGTGATACACTCGACTGTGTCGACGATTTTGAAAGATAAAGAAAGAAGTCGTGAAGCTGTGAAAGGTTCTGCACCCATGCGATCAACAGTTATAACAAAGCAACGAAGCGGGCCCATCCACGAAATGGAGAAATCGCTATATATTTGGATGGAAGATCAAATTCAAAAACGGACACCATTAAGTCTTTTTACTGTGCAGATGAAGGCGAGAAGTCTATTTCAGACTCTGAATGAGTGTGCTGGAGAAGATTACGGTCAAGAATCTGTAGCAAGCACTGGCTGGTTCCAGAGATTCAAGAAAAGATTCCAAATACATAGTGTTCGAGTGACTGGAGAAGCAGCGAGTGTGGATGAGGAAGGAGCACGTAAGTTTGTTGATAGTCCGGATGAATTAATTACAGATGAGGGATATCTAGCAGAACAGATTTTCAATGTTGATGAACTTACAAATGAAGAGCTAATCAAACTGGAAGAAGAAAGAGTGGCAGAAGAAGAAAGAAGAGAAGCAAAGAAAGAAGAGGAGGAGCCAGAAAGAAAGTTCACCACTAAGGGATTATCAGACGGTTTATCTTTACTGAATAAACTTCTTATACATTTCGAAGCAATGGACCCAAACATCAAACGATTTGCAAGGATTAAACAGATGGTGCACAATGTGTTTCATCCGTATCATGAAATTTATGAAGAAAAAAAGAAACATACAATTCAGACAAAGCTCACCATGTTTATGAAAAAACCAACTCTGGTAACCCCAACTGCTGCCTCAGATGACGACATCAAATGTTTCCTATGGTATTTTTTACACCTGTATTTTGTATTTTTGTATACACCTGTATTTTGTAACTTTGTATTTTTTGCAAATATTAAACCAGTTTTACTGGTAATACAGTGTTTTACTTAAACCTGATGAATGTAAAAATAAGAAACAAAATGGTGTAGAGATGATACAAATGGCATAAAATGAACAAAGAAAATTATGATATATAACAATAATGAAAGAAAATTATGATAAAATATGACTTAAAGATTTTTATAACATCATTTCACAGTACTGTACATATAGCCTACTCAACTTACCACCAAATCGTGTTACGACCGGTCTGTCGGAACCACTCATGGTCGTAAGTCGAGCACTAGCTGCACTGTAAATTTTCATAAATTGATATTGACTCCTCCTTCTCAGCCAAACTTATATATTAATTCTACTCTTTAAGTTAAATTTAAAATCCTTAACAGAGGTTAAAATGTTTAGCCAAGCTCTCCAATTAATTTTGTGTTCTCTCTTAAGCAATAATTCTTTCCATCTGCAAGTATTACAGGCACTATTTTTCTCCTTCAAATGTTCTTATCTGTTATTACTTCTCCCTAAAACTTTTCTGTCATCCCTCTAACACTGTAACCTAATTAACTAATACTCAACCTTGGGCTTCACTTCTTCAAGATGGCATTCCCTGAGTTTGTCAATCGTAGCCTTTTCATTATTGCCATCCAACTGTTAACCAGGAAATCCAAAGTCCTTGTTTCTTAGTCGTACTTGGAGAACGAATTCAGCCAAGATGATAATTAGCAGTAAGCAAAAGGTTTATCAGGGAGATAAGAGTACACTCCAAGAGAGGAGAAGGCTGACTCGGCTGGGAGAAGCAGCAGTAGCAGTAGCCATGTTTATTTAGAGATAAACATGTCTATTTAAAGAGATTCTGGAAGGTGAGGCACTGTGGGCTGCTGAAAGAAAATGAGCCAAAGCAGCACCAAGAGTTCTGCACTGGGTTTTTATGATGTTGGATTTTTGTTCACTAAGCTTCTACCTGTGTCATAAGTCTCCATCTTTTTTCTTCGTCTAGTTTCACCACTCCTGCCTTAAGTTTCTGCCTTTATTCCCACCTAGTTCCCACCTGGACGTACTACACTCTCCCTTACATTTATAATAGGTGCTGCACAAACGCTTAACAGTTTTCCTGTATAACAACCTGATATTTAGCTATTTTACTTCCTCTTGCTCGCAGACATATAATGATGCTGAATTAGTCGGTGTGCATGTGTGGGCCCAACGTTGAATACAAATTCTACCTAATGACTGCATTACTCATTACCACCACACCAGGAAGGTCGTATAGTGGTCAAATCTATATGTATTGCACCTGCATATCTCTTAGGAGTTTCTCCTTTGCCCTCTTTCCCTTCTTATAAGCATGTAGCTACCTACATTCTGACAGGTTAACTGCAGAGTGAACAATTACTGGGCATGTTAAGAATTCTTTCTTTCTGCACAGGTATTTACTTTCTCCTCTGCTCATATCTTGCATGCATGTTTCCGGTGGTCTCTGGGATGTCAGGTTTTCCAGACCTCCCTTTTCTTCGGGGCTCCTCCTCCTGCTCATGTCTAGCTATCTGCCTACTCTAACATAACTACCATGTTTATAACACTTACTGTAATTGTAATTATGTATATTCAGTATCCATTTACTCACTAGGCTAATTTCACTGATGCAGAGAATAAATCTATATTGGTTATTCCTGACTCCCAGTACCTAATTGAGTGAGAAGCTAAATTTTGCACAACTATTTTAGATGTTCTTTATGTGTTTCTTATACAGTTAAATGAATAATATGTAAACAAATAACACATATACAAACTACTGCATTTGTTAAATTCTGGATTATCAAAAATATAATATTTCTTGTCCTAACTTTATGAATCTGTGGTGTCAAGCTAATAAAAGTTCCAGTACAGCAACCTGAATAATCACTGTCATTATGGACACCAGTACAACATTGCCAAATACTATTGATTGAGTACATTACATATAATAGGCATTTATAATAGATGCTATCCAAATACTTTATAATTTTCCATTATAACGACTTGATATTTAGCTATTTTAACACCTCTGGCTCTCAAACATGGAATTATGCCCATATTTTAAAAATTCCGAGGTAATTTTTTGAATTTCACAAATTTCATAAATCCAACTCACAAAGTAAATCATTTATGTAAGATACACAAACTAAAATATACATAGACATGAGTTTAAGACAGTTCCACTGTATGCAACAATTATGTATTGTTTACCTGATAGGCACTAATAGTTACATATTGTACAAATAAATAAAACAGCACTTTTTTTCCAATTGAGGATGTGTACCAATGAATATGTCAGTAATTCTAAGGTAAATCAAACATTGAAATGAAACAGGTATAAAATGTTTTGAGACTTTGGAGAGAGAAAGATTAGTTCTAAAGTCTTTTAGGAGGAAATGAGATTCAAGGAGATCCTTAACTGAGGAAGAAAGAAACATATCTGCAAATCATCGTGTAAAACTAGGAACCCACAGAATGATATGAATACATTTTTAAGACTTTATAGTATTACACTTTAAAAATTAAACAATATGAATTAAAACTTCTACTGTTTTGTGCTTTAAAAAGGTGAAAACTCAATCTTCATGAATTTTTTTAGCTTAATACTCACTGTATTTGTAACATCTAAATATTTTCTTTATATTTTCTAGAAAATGCAGTCAAAATAAATATTCCTATTAATTTAGAAATATTGTCATATATCTCCAGCATTATATTTAACATGCCTTGAATGTTACAGTTTCACCATTGGATGGCAATATTGCTTGTTATTTTCTCTTCAGTATTCTAATAAGTTTTTAACTAGTGAAGAAAAATATATGTTGTTGAAAAATTAAGATTTGTTATTCAATTTGATTAATTTATTTGTGTTATTTTATTTAATGTTAGTATATCTCAATGAAAACACACACACAATGATGTTCACCTAAACTTTGTTGATATGGTCTCAGTCAAGAAGTCAATAGGTTCAACATTCTTCCTTCTGCATGAAAGGTGAGGTTGCCTTATATTGAGCCTGAAACAATTCTTAATTTGCTATTATGACTAAATAAAGTGTGCCCCAGTCTTCTCAAAGGCAAAAATCCCCACTATTAAGGGCCATATGAAAAGACATCAATGTCATTTGTTGTGACTCATTAGAATCTCAAGTCTCTGAAAATCATTTTCGATCAATAAATATTGTTAAAATATTTAAATTGCTAGACATAAATTTCAAAGAAAAAATGTTTTAATGGGTGACTTCAGTAACTGCAACTTATGTTCTGATTGGTTGATCATCTGTTTTCTGTTTACTTGTCTTGGAAGTAGTCCAGCCCTAGATAACCATAAAAATGCTAAAGTATTTCCCAGTGGAAAAGGTAATTTTCATAGCAAATAATGGTAACCTTCAATTGTTATGGAAAGGAAGACTAACAATTATTACAAAATTATACAATGTATCAGATGTTAGTAAGACCATTTTAAATCAATTCACTTAGAGTTTATAATACAATTGGATTATTATAGAAAATTGTTATCTTGCACACAGTTTATAACAAAAACACATTCCTAGTATACATTTCCATTAATGAATTATAAATAACTGAATTTCATTGTGACTCCGAGAGATGGATTAATTACAAATTGCATGAAGATGTTTATCTATAAAAAGATTACTCAAAGTAATATCTATTATTTTCATAATTTAATAATGTAGCTATGCATATTCAATATGTCTAATCCTCTGAAATAAATTGGGCATATTTGTACAAACTATATCTTTTAAAATTAAATATTGAAACAAAGGTCATTTCTGAAGTGGATAAATCATCTAACTTCCTGATGTTCATAATTTAGTTTTATTTATAGTAGTCTTTCGTAAAGTGGTGCATTTTAATAAATATAAGCCTTATCTATTATTATTTTCTATTATGCTTACTAAAATTGGATTCATTGTTAGGAATACATATCATTTTCCACGCAGAAATATTGTTTCAACACAGATCAGACGTGCATTTGATATCTTGAAAATTTTTTATTTGGGCAGTCTTTAATGATTGCATTATTTTATTTTATGTTAGTATATTTTATTATTTGCAAGGGTCCACCGGCAATGACTGCCATAGTAATATTAAGGGTGTGTTATATACAAATTCACCATTTTCTGTACTATCTAATAAAAAGAACTTACTGTTTACTATTCAGAAGTGATTTGTAACTCTTTTCTTGTTTTCCCAGAAAATACTCACTGACAGCACTTGTGGCTGCAGCATTTACCCTGATGTAACTTTGCCACACAATATTCATGTTATTTTTATTTTTGCATTGCTCAAGTATATCAGCTTTGGAACCAATGATATTATTCAATTTATAACATTCTGTTTTTAGTAGTGGTGTTACCATTTATAAAATATAGTAATACTTGACGACTGAAAATGTCAAATCCTAGAAAACATAGCATTCATATGCATGATGTTGACATGATTCTCTAACAGTTGTTGTTTGAAACTTCATTTGATGGATTTGAATTTTCCAAAATAGTTGATTCTTATGATTCAGATGATTTTGATGTTAGTTCTGTTTAGAAATAACTCTAAGGACAGTTTTAATATTTTACTTTCATATTGAATATCAGTCAGATTTGCTTCAGCCTCAAAGAGCATATTTATGTAAATTAAATGACCACTTGCAGCAAGCTGCACTTTTTTTTTTTTTAACATGGGAAAAGGATTAAGGGATCTTAATTTGTGATAACATTAGATATATTTCTGAAAAATGTCTATGTGGAAATAAGTTACTTTATTATATTTGCATACTTTGGAGCATTAATACTATAGTAATTGGTAAATACTCCAAATACATATTCAGGACAAATAGGAATCCATATTGGTTCAATGGTCCCAGAATCAGACATTCTAGAGTATTAACAAGGTTTGTTCTCATAGAGTAAAAGATCGTATTGCAAGTTGGGCCCATTTTCTTGAAGATAGTTTTCATAAAATTAGCGATAATCTTTTTACATTAAGAAGTGTTACATTTGTTGGATTTTAGAAACATAGGCTTTGCCTTTTATATAAACACATAGAATTTTAAAGGTTTGCTTTTTAATATTGACAATTCAAGAAGAAACCATCCTAATCTTATCATTGGCCCCATGTTATCACCCATTTCTCCCTACTGAAACCTATTATTTTAATTCTCTTTTATTTCCAATTATGAAACTAAATAATCAGTGTTTCTAAAATTGACTGATAATGCACTACCTCCACATGTCATTTATTTTTATAAGTAATATACTCATCTTTTAAAAAAGATCAAAATCCTAAATATAAAAACCCAGTCATTTTCAAGTACATAGCTCTGTCATTCTGCCAACACTATAGGCAGACGTCTATGAAAATGGACTCATGAAATAAAGACTAAATTTAAAATATTACATATTTTATAAATCTCAGATTATTCAGTACATGGCAAATAATTTTCATGGGTAAATAGAATGAGAAGAGTGAACCTGATGAGTAGAGAATTTGTTTAAGAAATACTGATTCATTTGGACACCACCTTCAACCCTTATTTTCATACCTATGACCTGAAAGTAACAATTAAAACAGGAAGAGTAGCCTACTTCCATAAGTAGGAAGAATTCTTAGAATTGGATGCAGCGATTTGAATCGATACTAATTCAAGGAAATAATTATTAGATACATGGGCATGATACGGGAGTAAGCAGATTTTCCATTTGCCCTCTGTGGATTGTATTGACCTGAAATGTTCTCTTGTTCTTTTTGAGTTGTTATGACCTTCCTGGCACCATGCTGCCTTTGCCTCATTTCAATGAAAAATGTACAACTTGATTACCTAGTGTCAATTATAATGAAAGAGGATTTTGAATGTTAGCTATTTATGGCTCAGGAAACTATCTGCAAACACAATTAAACACTTCATTTAAAACTTTGTATCAATTATTAAAAACCAACAGAATTGCTATGGTAACAACATACCACACAGAATCACACATTCCCAAATGACTTCGTTAGGATTAATTCTTTGAATCATAAATAAATGAATAAAAAGAGATGACAGGGCTTTTTGAAATGTTTAAACGTTGCAAGACTAAAATCTTTTTACCTGCTCGGTGGTTAGATATAAATAAACCAATTTACAGCCCTGACCAAATGTCTTCATTTAGAAGTCATTCACATTTAGTTGCTAAACTTTACCATAGAAATTTTAACGGAAAGTAATTATAGAAGCAATTTCAATTTAAAGCCACACAGGGAAATAATTAGGGGTAATAATAAGCATAACCTCTTAACAAAGACATAGAAAATAGATTCTGTATTTTACTTAAATGAAAAAGGTTAAAAAGAAAATAGCAGTGGATATGGCTTTCAGTTTAGAATAAGGAAAATCACAGTGTTACATAAAGCATCTATTTCTAAGTACATACCACCACACAGTTGGGTATACAGAATTGTGCTTTGGTGGTAGCAAGTGCTAGGTTTCAAATATGATATTAATACACATAAATAGATTACAGGTACCTCTGCGCAAAATATTAGCTTTGGTCTGATGACTTTAGTCCTCTGATAATCACATTTCGTGGACTGTCCGTTGGCTCTCAAGTTAAGTTTTCGGTCTCAGGTATTCAGGGAGGAAAGAAAAGGAGTGAGAGTAGAAAGAAGATAAAGGAAAAGAAATAGTAGTAAAGACAGTGCAAGATAATATTATGGTTATCTGGATCAAGAGTCGCAGTATATGAGAATGCTTAAGATATCACCTTAGTAACTAGAATTTAAGATTCAGATCTCAAATTCACAGTTTACAGGAAGTATAACTTTAGGAAATTATATGTCTTTTAATTTTTAATTTGGAAGATAATATCCAATTAAAAACAAATTTATATTTAATTTGCTATAATTATACTTACAGTATTTTGAAGAGTTTAGTATGTACTTGATAAAGTTTAAATAATGATGATCATTATTATTTAAAATAATCTATTCTAAACCAATCTTTCTTTTCATTCCCATTTTCCATTTCTCCCTATCACTATTTATTATGATCCAATAATTCTGTAAAACTGAAAGATTTCTGGGTATATTTGCAATATTCTCTCTCTCTCTTTTTTTCTCTTTCTCTCTTCTTCCTATCTTTCTTAGTTTTGAGTAAATACTAAAGGAATCAAATACTAAAGGAAACTCCAAGATGGAAATTTATAGATCACTGTTTCTTGTTAATATCCTCATTTAAATAAAAAAAGTAATGTATAGCAAGAGTAGCTCAAATACATGAGTAGAATAGGTGTAGGCTGATTGTGCAGTCCACACTATCTGTTTGTCAATTTTGGAGTTTTTAAAAACATAGATCTTTCAGGAATATAACTTTCAGCACATAAATCATTACCAGGCTGGCAAATATATGCCATCATATAGATGAAGCCAGACAAAAATTGTCCTGCTTCTGAGAGGTAATACAGAAATGTATGCAGTTTTAAAATACCCAGAATTATTTACGTGAAGATTTGAATGTATTATTAGAAATTAGCACATGCAATAAATAAGCATGTAGGTGCTTCGTTAAGATTAGTGTATGTTCCAGCACTTTGGGAGGCCGAGGTGGGTGGATCACAAGGTCAGGAGATCGAGACCATCCTGGCCAACACAGTGAAACCCCGTCTCTACTAAAAATACAAAAAAAAAAAAAAATAGCCGAGCGTGGTGGCACACGCCTGTAGTCCCAGCTACTTGGGAGGCTGAAGCGGAAGAATTGCTTGAACCTGGGAGGCAGAGGTTGCAGTGAGCCGAGATTGCACCACTGCACTCCAGCCTGGGCAACAGAGCAAGACTCCGTCTCAAAAAAAAAAAAAAAAAGATTAGTGTATGGATAAAGACAAGGGAAGTTGATTTCACTAATTCTTTTTACAATATTTCTAACACACAGGATCTTTTATGTTTTTCTCTTCACACAGGTTGAAAAGAAGCACTGTACCACATATCTTGGATCCACAGATAATAGCTTTTCCACAATTTTAAAGATTCTAGCACTATTTTTAAATGACTTGAATCTTATGTAACTTAGTATTATTTAAACTACATGATCCTTCCATATTTTACAAAAAAAATTTGAGGAAGGCAGTTTCATATGACTTAGCTCATTTTTCAAAATGAAAATTGGCCGTTTAGTCTTATGTTTTATTTTCTACTTTATTCCCTAATAGAGTAAGCATTCAATGAGTTATTGGGCAATGTAGCAAATCAAATATATAAATTTGCAAGAAAACTCCTCCTTTATTTGACATAAAACAAATAATTACATTTTATGTATGTAAATGTTAACATATAAGCATCATTTGCATATAATAATTATTAAAATGTCTTTAAAAATAAGACTTTTTAAATTTTCACAGTGGCAACTACCAAAGAATGAATTGGATATAAGAGAATTTACATTTTAAATGTGTTGTTGAATGTTTGAAAGCTCAGAAGAGAGGCATAGAACAGCTTATAAAACAGTACAGACTATAACAATGTATTTATTATGTTCCTTAACTTTGTAAACAATATTGTCATGTGTTGATATATTTAATACTAGCTAGCATTTTGTAATTCACATTGTTCTTTTTATCTACCTTAAAGTCTATTCTAGAGGGGGAATCATTCATAAATATGTTTTTTAGTATCAATTAATAATTTATTTCATTAGAGCATTTAATTTAAATCATATGTTGACTAATGTAGGTAAGCAGGTGATGAAGGAATGAATAAAATAAATTCTCAGACTTAAGGTTATTTTCCCTTTTACCAAAAGTCCTAATTCAAAGAAATAACATTCAAGGATTTTAAGATACGTTTTTTAAAAATATATATTTTATTGCATTTTAGGCTTTGGGGTACATGTGAAGAACATGCATGATTGTTGCATAGGTACACACATGGCAATGTTGTTTGTTGCCTTCCTCCCCAGCATCTATATCTGGCATTTCTCCCCATGTTATCCCTCCCCAGCTCCCCACCCCCCGCTGACCCTCACCTATTTCCCCCTCGACAGATCCCAGTGTGTGATGCTCCCCTCCTTGTGTCCATGTGTTCTCATCGTTCAACATCTGCCTTTGAGTGAGAACATGCAGTGTTTGATTTTCTGTTCTTGTGTCAGTTTGCTGAGAATGATGGTGTCTGGGTTTATCCATGTTCCTACAAAGGACATGAACTCATTGTTTTTTATGGCTGCATAGTATTTCATGGTGTGTATGTGCCACATTTGCCCTGTCCAGTCTATTGTCGATGAGCATTTGGGTTGGTTCCAAGTCTTTGCTACTGTAAACAGTGCTGCAATGAACATTCGTGTGCATGGGTCCTTATAATAGAACAATTTATAGGCCTCCGGGTATATACCCAGTAATGGGATTGCTGGGTCAAATGGAATTTCTGTTTCTAGATCCTTGAGAAATCCCAACACTGTCTTCCACAATAATTGAACTAATTTACACTCCCACCAACAGTGTAAAAGTGTTCCTATTTCTCCACATCCTCTCCAGCATCTGTTGTCTCCAGACTTTTTAATCATTGCCAGGCTAACTGGCATGAGATGGTATCTCAATGTAGTTTTGGTTTGCATTTCTCTAATGACCAGTGGTGATGAGCATTTTTTCATATGTTTGTTGGCCTCTTATATGTCTTCCTTTGAAAAGTGTCTGTTCATATCATTTGCCCACTTTTGAATGGGTTTTTTTCTTGTAAATCTGTTTTAGTTCTTTGTAGATTCTGGATATTAGCCCTTTGTCAAATGGGTAGATTGCAAAAATGCTTTCTCATTCTGTTCATTGCTGGTTCACTCTAACAATTGTTTCTTTTGCTGTACAGAAGCTCTGGAGTTTAATTAAGATCCATTTGTCTATTTTGGCTTTTGTTGCCAATGCTTTTGGTGTTTTGGTCATGATGTCCTTGCCTCTGCCTATGTCCTGAATGGTTTTGCCTAGGTTTTCTTCTAGGGTTTTTATGGTGTTAGGTCTTATGTTTAAGTCTTTAATCCATCTGGAGTTAATTTTAGTGTAAGGTGTCAGAAAGGGGTCTAGTTTCTGTCTTTTGCACATGGTTAGCCAGTTTCCCAACACCATTTATTAAACAGGGATTCCTTTTCCCATTGCTTGTTTTTGTCAGGCTTGTCAAAGATCAGATGGTTGTAGATGTGTGGTGTTGCCTCCAAGGCCTCTGTTCTGTTCCATTGGTCTATATCTCTGTTTTGGTACCAGTACCATGCTGTTTTGATTACTGTAGCCTTGCAGCATAGTTTGAAGTCAGGTATTGGGATGCCTCCAACTTTGTTCTTTTTGCTTAGAATTGACTTGGCTATGCAGGCTCTCTTTTGGTTCCATATGAAGTTTAAGGTGGGTTTTTACAGTTCTGTGAAGAAGGTCATTGATAGCTTGATGGGGATAGCATTGAATCTATAAATTACTTAGGGCACTATGGCCATTTTCATGATATTGATTCTCCCTAACCATGAGCGTGGAATGTTTCTCCATCTGTTTCTGTCCTCTTGTATTTCGTTGAGTAGTGGTTTGTAATTATCCTTGAAGATGTCCTTTATGTTCCTTGTTGGTTGTATTTGTAGGTATTTTATTCTCTTAGTAGCAATTGTGAATGACAGTTCATTCTTGATTTGGCTCTCTTTTAGCGTGTTATTGGTGTATAGGAATGCTTGTGATTTTTGCACATTGATTTTGTATCCTGAGACTCAACTGAAGTTGCTTATCAGTTTCAGATTTTGGGCTGAGACAATGATATCTTCTAAATATACAATCATGTCATCTGCAAATAGAGACAATTTGACTTCCTCTTTTCCTAATTGAACAACGTTTATTTCTTTTTATTGCCTGATTTCTCTGGTTAGAACTTCCAAGACTATATTGAATAGGAGGGTGAGAGAGGGCATCTTTGTCTAGCACCAGATTTCAAAGAGACTGCTTCCAGTTTTTACCCATTCAGTATGATATTGGCTGTAGGTTTATTGTAAATAGCTTTTATTATTTTGAGATACATTCTGTATATACTTAGTTTATGGAAAGGTTTTAGCATAAAGAGCTGTTGAATTTTGTCGAAGGCCTTCTCTGCATCTATTGAGATAATCATGTGTTTTTTGTCTTTGGTTCTGTTTATGTGGTGAATTACATTTATTGACTTTCGTATATTGAACCAACCTTGAATACCTGGGATGATGCCTACTTGATCGTGATGGATAAGCTTTTTGATATGCTGTTGCAATTGGTTTGCCAGTATTTTATTGAAGATTTTTGCATCTATACTCATCATGGATATTGGTCTGAAGTTTTCTTTTCTTGTTGCATCTCTGCGGGGTTTTGGTATCAGGATGATGTTGGTCTCATAAAACGATTTGGGAAGGATTCCTTCTTTTTGGATTGTTTGGAATAGTTTCAGAAGGAATGGTACCAGCTCCTCTTTCTATGCCTGGTGGAATTCGGCTATGAACCCATCTGGACCTGGGCGTTTTTTGGTGGGTAGGCTCTTAATTGCTACCTCAACTTTAGCCCTTGTTATTGGTCTGTTTGGGGTTTCAACTTCTTCCTGGTTTAGGCTTGGGAGGCTGCAAGTGTCTTGGAATTTATCCATTTCTTCCAGGTTTACTGGTTTATGTGCATAGAGTTGTTTGTAGTAATCTCCAATGGTGCTTTTTATTTTTGTGAAATCTGTGGTGATATCTCCTTTATCATTTTTTATTGCATCTATTTGATTATCTCTCTTTTCTTTTTTATTAATCTGGCTAATGGTCTATTTTGTTGATCTTTTCAAAAAACCAGCTCCTGGATTTACTGATTTTTTGAAGGATTTTTTTGTGTCTCTATCTCCTTCAGTTCTGTTCTGATCTTAGTTATTTATTGTCTTCTGCTAGGTTTTGAGGGTTTTTTTCATCTTGCTTCTCTAACTCTTTCGATTTTGATGATAGGGTGTTAATTTTAGATCTTTCCTTGCTTCACATGTGGGCATTTATTGCTATATATTTTCCTCTAGTCACTACTTTAAATGTATCCCAGAGATTCTGGTATGTTGTGTCTTCATTCTCATTGGTTTTGAAGAACATCTTTATTTTTGTCTTCATTTCATGACTTCCAATTATGTGGTCAATTTTAGAGTAGGCGTGATGTGGTGCTGAGAAGAATGTACATTCTGTGGATTTAGGGTAGAGAGTTCTGTAAATGTCTATTAGGTTTGCTTGGTTCAGATCTGAGTTCAAGTCCTGAATATTCTTCTTAATTTTCTTTCTTGTTGGTCTGTCTAATACTGACAGTGGAGTGTTAAAGTCTCCCACTATTATTGTATGGGAGTCTAAGTCTCTTTGTAAGTCATTAAGAACTTGCTTTATGTATCTGGGTGCTCCTGTATTGGGTGCATATATATTTAGGATCATTAGCTCTTCTTGTTGCATTGATCCTTTTACCATTATGTAATGTCCTTCTTTGCCTCTTTTGATTTTTGTTGGTTTCAAGTCTATTTCATCAGAGACTAGGATTGCAACATTTAGGGTGAGGGAGTACTTTGATTTTTAGGCATGCCTGCACTCCGCTCTTTCTTTCTTTATTTTTTTTAAGTATTGAGACTAGAGAAGTTATACAGCCTAACTTTGCTTATCTAAAAAATATGGATATCTTATGAGATGGCCAGGAGGATTAAGAAGAGTAAAATATATCAACACTTGTTACAGAAAAGGTACTCAATATATATTAATTTTCCTCACATTTCCTTCTAATTTCATAGTTTACTTTATGCTGTTTCATGATGAATATGACATTATAACAATAGGTAATGAGCAATGCATTTTTACATATTTTCTATTATCTTTTTCTACATAAAATAATAAATATTTTCCTACATTCACTTCTTCCGTTGAACATTTAAGGTAGTATTTTCTTCCCAATTTGTTTTTATTCCTGGATAATCTTATTTTTTTTAAGTTATATTATTCCATACTGTCATTGCTATTTCTTTGATCATTATTTAATAGCAGGCTTGATTTCTATTTGTGGAAAATTCACTATTTGACTTTGGATACAGCTTTGTTTCTTCATAATTTTTTTTGTCTTTTAGGATTATTGGGCTAATTCATTAAGGAAGGTATTTTGTTTCCAGTTTCTTTAGCTATATATGGTGATAAGGACATAAGAGACATCATATAGTATAACAACAGGGAAGATGTAAGCTTCCATAAAGAGTCCATTTATAGTCATTCATTAGCCACAAGCAATGCTAAATATGCTATTTTAAATATTATGTTGAAACAAAACAATTCATAATTGATTTACAGTTAGCTACATCTTAAATTTTTATAAATTTATAAATTTACAAGGTCCCTGTCAATATTCATATCTCAGAGTAAGCAAATCTTACACATGTTCCTGCTGAAGATACAGAGTTAGCACCTTTTTTTTTTTTTTTTTTTTGAGACAGAGTTTCGCTCTTGTTACCCAGGCTGGAGTGCAATGGCGCGATCTGGGCTCACCGCAACCTCCGACTCCTGGGTTCAGGCAATTCTCCTGCCTCAGCCTCCTGAGTAGCTGGGATTACAGGCACGTGCCACCATGCCCAGCTAATTTTTTGTATTTTTAGTAGAGACGGGGTTTCACTATGTTGACCAGGATGGTCTCGATCTCTTGACCTCGTAATCCACCCGCCTCGGTCTCCCAAAGTGCTGGGATTACAGGTTTGAGCCACCGCGCCCGGCCCAGAGTTAGCACCTTTTAAATAACCTCTAATTCTTCCTCTGTCCTTTGATCTACATGTGTACTCATTCCACAGTGTTCATGGAAAAGGTAGACAGTTCTTTACGTTCCCTTCATTTCTTCTTTTTTACTTTTATTTGTATTGTTATTTTTAGTTCTCAATCCAGACATTAAATCCTTTGTTCTTTAACAGTCTGCCTTTCAATTTTCCATTTACTTTTCAGATTTTTATAATATGATCAGCATTCTTCCTTAAAAATATTAGTTGTTTCATTAAGCCTTCTTTTGGTTTCTTCATTATGGAAAGATAAGCATGATTTATAAGCACAAGAAGAGGTAGTCATACTGTCTGTACTAGTCAGAATTCTTCAGAGAATTAAAAGCAATGGGACATAGCTCTACTCTCTCTCTCTCTCTCTCTCTCTCTCTCTCTCTCTCTCTATCAATCTATGTATCTAGATTCATTTTAAAGCATTGGCTTGCCGGATTACAGAGGCTGAGAAATCCCAACATTTACAGTTGGTAAGATGGAGACCCAGGAAAGTCAATGGTATAGCTCTAATCCAAGAACAAAGGCCTGAGAACCAGGATAGCCGATGGTACGCATTCCAGTCTGAAAGTTTGGAGGCTCAAGACCCAAGAAAAGCCACTATTTCAGCTTGAATCCAAAGGCAGGAAAAGACAAATGTTCCAACTCAAAGCAGTTAGGTAGAAGAGATTCCTTTTTGCTCAAAGGAAGGCCAGCCTTTTTATTCTATTCACCATGCACTGATTGGAAGAAGGCCTCCCACTTCAGGAAGGCAATCTTCTTTACTCAGTCTACCCACTCATATGTTAATCTCATCCAAAGTATTCTTACAGATAAACCCAGAACAGTGTTTTACTAAATACCCAGGCACCCACACCCCAGAATATTTGACATATAAAATTAACCATCATGCCATCTCTTTTTTGCATATTGTTGGAGAGACATTTTCAATGTTTTTCAGTTATGTGGAAAGCAAAACAAATTAGTAAGGCAATATATTATTTAGGCTCTAAGTAAATAAGTAAAATAATGGCAGCCTTCCTGGAGATGCACTTGTTTTTTTAGAGCTTTAATAATATCTAAGCATTTTCTCAGTGTGGCTACAGAAAGAATCAATCAAAATCATTATGGAAGAAAATTTAATTACCTCTAGGATTAAAATTTTAATTATGAGTATTCAGTTAACTGTTAAGATTTACTCTTCAGATTTTTATGCAAATGTGTTCTAATACACAGACTGAGACTGAAGACAAAGAGATTCATAAAAATATTTTTTATTATTCACTAAATCAGTGATAACTTACTTTGAGGAACATTTTGTGTTTATTACATGAAAAGTGAAAATAGGTCCACTCTTGCCTGATCTATAGGAAAAAATTTTGTTAATATAGAATGTGACTATATAGGATAACTTGGGGACTATTCTTATGTAAAATTGGAATTGATTTGGTATAGAGAAAAAATAAATAAAAGCAAACAAAGTAGAGTTTGATATTTTTCTTCTGCCACTCTTTAACTTCTACTAATATAGAATTTTATTTATCGTTTTATATAATTTAAAAGTTGAAAGGATATTGTATTTTATCTAAATTAACTTTCTTAACTTTATAGATAAAAAATATGAGGCTAAAAGAATTATATATGTTGGACACCAGAATATGCCACCTTAAAAATACGAATGATTGCTGATTTGAAGATAATTAAAAAGTAGCAGTAGCAGATATAGGAATACTCTCTGCCCTCCTCTATTTACCTAAAAGCAAAACGTTGATTTACAAAGACAAAAGAGATCCTGGTGTTCCCTCTTCCCTGATATTTACAGGGAAAACAGAGATGAACTACTAAAGACAACTTTAAACCTGTGTTTTCTGGAGATGGTACCAGAGGCACCTACTTTAACAAGTTTTACTTAATAGTCTTTACCTGCCATTTATTTGCATTCCCACCAGTTGCAGACTTAGAGATTAAAAGTTCTTTTCCTGTGTCTTCTCACTTCTCTAAACATTTACTGTTCTTTCTTGAAGATGCTATATAAACTGGAACTCAAAGCCACAACTTTGAGAAATACTCATTTTCTGCATGTTCCTTTTCTTAATAAATTATCCAGTTTTAGGTATTTCTTTATAGCAATGCAAAATGGACTAACACACCATGTCAACCTAACTCAGTTTCAATAACCTGTTAAGACAATTCCTTGTTTTCTCTTAGAATCACCAACTCTACCTAGAAATACTATGCACGGATTAACATAATGGCAAGGAAACTGTAAATAAGCTGATGTCTAAAGAGAATTATTTGTCAAGGTAATTAGATGAATGTCTACCACTAAAGCCACATATGGATCATGATTAGGGCAAGAAATTAAGCTGGATTTCTGTATAATCTGATTAAGATTCCCAGGAGCAAACATTACAGAAGTATAAAAGTAAGATGGACCAGAGTTCAGAAGATAAACTACATTAGGATCGAGGGCAAAAGATCAAAGGTAGAATGAAAACTAAATAAAAAGAGTTAAGAGTTTCTGTGAATTTTACAACAAATGAGGATGGCTTTTAAAAAGAGAACATTTCTTTGGATGTGGAATAAAAATATTTCCAAGCCATTTTTAAACCTGAAGATCTTTGTATCTAGAAAGAATGTGACAGAATATACTGATGCGGATTCTCGTTCCATTCTGCAATTGGATTAGTTTAATTAACCAGCTGTGTTTTTGCTTAATCAGTAAATAAATGGAGTTTCTTAAATTCCTAGTCTCTCTGTGTATGTTTTTTAATAGGTTGATACACGTTTTCTTGTCAGACCTAGTAAAAGGTCAGAATTTTTGACCTAGGAATTCTGAGGATCCTGATAGGATGATTCATTGCCCTACATGGCTGTTTTTCTCTGTTGATCATCCTTTACAATCTCTTTTTGCTTCCCAGCTCTGTCTGTACCATATTCTTGTATCTTCTTATTCTCTTGTATCTTGTTATTTGCAGCATCACTTTCTGACACAGTGATTTATATACATATTATGTATTATCACACATAGCAGAGGATCTCAGACATTTTTAAACAATTCAAGTTTATAAAATACTTTTTGTTCACTTCTTCCCAGGAACAGGTACGATAGCATTTCTAGGTCATGAGTATGAGAAAGTTTTCTGCAAAGTACAATGTGTTATTTCATTTCTAATTTTTTTCCTTGCAAGATTTTCAACATGATAATTTTTAGGTTTGCCTTTTCCTCCACCTGTCTATGACAAACATCTTAGATAAGTTGTAGTTATAACCTTTTAACTTTCTTTTTATACTGTCTAAAGGATGTAACAGTTGATGACACACCAGTAGTAAAATAAATGAGAAAGAAAAAACTATAGGTTTTAATAGAGCATCTGGTTCAGAAGAAGAACTAGATTAGAAAGGAAATGAAAGCAAATAAATTTCCTGTTTTCACCTTTGCATATTAATTACAACCTTAGTTACATATAGGAAATTATGCTTTCAACATCCTAATATTTTAGCTCATTTTATTATCTTAACTGAGTTGTATGTTGTTATTTAAAATACTAAAGTTTCATGTATAAAAATGAAACATCAAAGTGATGAAACCCTGTCTCTATTAAAAATACAAAAATTAGCTGGGCATGGTGGTGCCTGCCCATCATCTCAGCTACTTGGGAGGCTGAGGCAAGATAATTGCTTGAACCCAGGAGGCCTTTGTTGCAGTGATTGCACCACTGCACTCCAGCCTGGGCAACAGAGTGAGACTCCATCTCAAAATAAATAAATAAATAAATAAATAAATAAATAAATAAATGTAACTTCAATAAAGCCCAACATCCATGTATATCTAACTCATCAAAATAACACGAAAAATACCAGTTCAGCATCCAAAAGGATATAAAGTAGTGTACATTTTACTGAATATCAAGGAGAGTAAATTTGTAACAAATAATTTCTAGAATTTAAGGAAAAATGTCTTCTGCTTCCTTATATTTCTTTTAATTTTTATTTTTTATTATTTTTGAAATTTTAGTGACAGGGTCTTGCCTTGTTACTCAAGCAGGAGTGCAGTGCTGCTGTAATAGCTCAATGCATCCTCAAACCCCTGGACTCAAGCAGCCCTGCCAATTAGCCTCCTGTTTAGCTAGGACTACAGGTATGCACCACTACACCAGAACAACAACAACAACAACAAAATGTAGAGACATGGTCTTGCTATAGTGCTCAGGTGGTCTAGAAGTACCGGGCTCAAACAGTCCTCTTGCCTCAGCCTCCCAAAGTGTTGGGATTACAGATGTGAGTCGTTGTGCCTGGCCCCTCATCTCTATTTCAATCCTTACCAAATCACTCACAAATCAGAGGAAGAAAATTATCTTACCTCTCTTCTCAAATATTTTTGACTTAGCTCTTTGTCACACAGATCAACTTAAATCATGCTGCTTTATGCAGTTTTCCTCTTCCTCTTCCATTTTGGTTTGTGATTGCAAGCTGCATCCAACCATGTGCTGGAAGAGGAATGGTAATAGGAGTTACTAAATCTGAATATTTCTACCCTTTATAAGACTCTTAGTCATACTGACATACTTAACAATAGTTTGCTCCTCTGCATATCCTCTTCGTGCGTATATCTTCTCTGAATTTAGACTTACTGGTGGTTTAGGGGTTCATTAAAAATATCAGTGGTACAGCCTATTGATCCTCACATAGCCAGTGACTTTTCTCTACCTTCAAAGTGTGTTATCATTTTCTTTTCATAACAAATTCTAAACATGACTATCCATTCATTTCTCCAGGCAAAGGAAAAACAAATATCTAAATTTTTCCAGGAATATTTTTTTCTTTTTAACTAAAGCACATTCTAAAGATTTTAAATTTCAAATAACCACAGTAAGAGCCCAGCCTAAAGGATTTTAATGTCTAAATCATTGTTCACTTTGTCCAGAAAGACTAGTTAAGAAACAAGTTATCTATGTTAAAATTTCTTTTAAATCTCAAAGTCACAATGGATTTTTTTTTTTAGTTATTCTTGGATTTTTTTAAAAAATTTCGTTATTATATTTTAAGTTCTGGGGTACACGTGTAGATCATGCAGGACTGTTACATAAGTATACACATGCCATGATGGTTTGCTGCATTCATCCCCCCTGTCACCTACATTAGTTATTTCTCCTAATGTTATCCCTCTCCAATCCCCCCAACCCCTGCTATCCCTCCCCTAGCTTCTCCCACCCCTCATTAGGCCCTGGTGTGTGATGTGCCCCTCCCTGTGTCCATATGTTCTCATTCTTCAACACTCACTTGTAATTGAGAATATGCAGTGTTTGCTTTTCCGTTCTTGTGTCAGTTTCTTGAGAATGATGGTTTCCAGCTTCATCCATGTTCCTTGCAAAGGACATGAACTCATCCTTTTTTATGGCTGCATAGTATTCCATGTGTCACATTTTCTTTATCGAATCTGTCATTGATAGGCATTTGGGTTGGTTCCAAGTTTTTGCTATTCTAAACAGTGCTGCAATGAACATATGTGTGTGTTTGTCTTTATAGTAAAACCATTTATAATCCTTTGGGTATATACCCTGTAATGAGATTGCTGGGTCAAATGGTATTTCTTTTGCTAAATCGTTGAGGAATAGCCACACTGTCTTCCACAATGGTTGAACTAATTTACAACCCCACCAACAGTGTTAAAGCATTCCTCTTTTGCCATGTCCTCTCTAGCACCTGTTTTTGCCAGATTTTTTTAATGATCAGCATTTGTCTAAAGTGTTTATTATATTTTTATGATTACAAAAAAATGAGTTTTCTAAAAAAAATACAAAATGTTTTTTATACCCATAATCTAACTGCCCAGAGCAAACCGTAATAGAAAAATGTGTATATATAATACATACATACATATATGCATTTGTGTATATGTATAACTACATCTATGCAGTTTTTGACAATTATAAATACATAGCCACAAATGTAATTTATTCATATATGCATTTTCAAAATACATATTACAAATTAATGTAAGAGTATATGCAATATATTGTCAACTACTTTTTTCATTAAGCAATTATAAACATTTTTCAATGCCATTACATTTTTCTAAAACTTTATTTTTGCTGGTAATTTATTATTACAATGATAATTTAGAAATTCATTATGCTTTATAAAACCTACAGCCTAACCTATAACCTAGAGCCTATTCTAAAAAACCTGTAACCAACCCTACTATTATCCAATAGTACTTACGTTTAAACTGTTTTGGGCCCAAATTTATATTATATTTACTGTGAATTAAATGTATACAATATTTGGGGGAAAGTTAATTATATATTCATAAAACTATTCTTTTAAATGCCTTACCAACTCACTTCTGAATTAAACAAAAAATAATTTTTTGAAAAACGAAAGAACAAAAAGGAAAAAAAAACATAAAGGGAAAAATCACCTGTGTTTTTCATACTATGCATTTTCCTTAGATCATGTTATTCAGCTTCATGGTTAGGATTGCAATTTATATGCTAAGCTTCTGAAATGAATACTTGAAATTCAGATTTCTCATGTTAGCTTATTAAACACTTAACTATGTTCAATGTCCGAATCCTGGACAAAGTGCTTTATATATCTTATATGGGTTATCTCATTGAGGTTAGAAACCAGCTCCTTAAGAGTTGTACAACCACTTCCTCATCCGTAAAATTTGTATTTTACGGATGAGGAAGCTACAGACAAAAGTGATTAAAAAATCCACCCTAGGTCACACACTAAAAGAGAGATAAGAGTTAAACTCTACTCATATCTTTTTTTGTTTGTTTCTACTCTTATATCAATGTTCTTAATAATTAAACTACTACATTTCCAAATGATTGTAGCTATATTATAGTCTTCTGTTGGCACATCAAACACAGCATGCCAAAAAGTGTATTGATAACATTTACCCTTAATAAATTTTTCCCTATTTTTTTTCTATTTTTTATTTGGTGTTACTATGACATCCCAAGTCACCTAAGGTAAAGATGTCCAAGTCATTCTTGTCACTTGCTATTTCTTCCCACCTTTTATTGATTCAGTCATAAATCTTGTCAATAGTAAAAATTGTTCCGTTTTTTCTCTCAAACCAAACCTCATTTATTTCAAGTACTATTATTGTTTTCTTTGTTCAGAAAGAAAAATTTTTCCTCAACATAGGGGTCTTTCTGGAATAAGCAAATTATCCTACTGAAATTTCTTATATTTATTTCGTAGGCTTTAAAATTGGTTCAATTAATTGCTTCTATTTGTTTGACTCTCTTGTAACTAGATTCAGAACTGTGCCTATGGAACAATCCAATGTGTTTTTACTTAGGTGGAAATGAGATATTATTAAAACAAAAATGCTATTTCTAAAATGTATTTTTTATTGACTATATATATATTAAATGTGACACTTTTTTGCCTTCGTGTTTCTGGAAATAATAACTAGTAGTATTTTCATATATCAAAATCAGAACATTACAGCTTAAAGTGATAAATATAGGGAAAATGAGTAAGATATCAGTATTGTTTAGGCAGCTGAACTATAAAATTTTAGTTTTGGCTTCAGTGCACTAAAAAAACTTTCTGGCAAGTAGAGTAAAAGCATTTTCAATCACGAATTCGGGTTAGTTTCACCTAAATCTACAAGTATTTCATTGTTTCTGCTTATCGAGAAAATGTAGAAGCTTATAATTTTAAATAATTATAAAATTATATCTAGAAGCTACTCATGCAGCTTAACACTACAATACATAGGATGATCATATTTACCTTTAGCAATAATAAAAGTTTGAAACTGAACTGCCAAGTGGCATTTTTGGTAAATATTAGTATTTCAAGCTAAAACACATAATGGTGTAGGTAGCACAATTTTATTTAACACACAAGAGAAAATGAAAGAAAATGAAAAGAAGAAAACAAACGTATGATATCAGAGAGAACCAATTGGTGAGAAATATTTAAAACTGACTTTTTTTTCCATATATAAGAGTGTATAGAATTAAAAGTTAGCATACTAGTTTTGAATAGGATACCTCCTAAGAAAATGGCAAGAAGTAACAAGATTTTTCATGTTACCTTCTTTCTTATGTACCAGAATAACTTAATGGTTTAGCACAATTTCAAATATGCAGTGTGCTCTTTTAGGAGCTGCTTTTTTTAAAATTTAAGAAGTTCATATCATAATCCTGAAGCTATATTATCCCTGAAATTCTAGAATATGTTCTAGAAGAGTACATTTTAATCAAGTTATCTATCATGTGGGCTTCGGAAAATACTGGACAACTTAAATTCAAACTTAAACTACTGATGGGCTTATCTTCTTTTTATATAAATTGTTCTGTTACTTATTATTTTAGTTAGTTAGTTTGTTTGTTTTTTACTGGTCCTTTCCATTTTCTCTTCTTGTGTGGTTACTCTGGAAAAATATATATGTCCTTTTGCATCCATGTATGGAAGAATTTTTCACAGGGATGAAATAACTTCTATAGAGTTCAAGTTGCTTTTATTTTTCCCCCTATGTGTGCTAGTTAAAAGGGATCTTACTAACATGCATTTTGAAAACAACTTTTGATATCTGAAAACTGTATTATATTAGTTAAAATAATTGCATTTCTAGAGAATAATAAATAGATGCACTGATTATACATACAGTTAAATAAACAAATTTATTTTATGGTGTTGATACCTATTTTTCTCTTAGAAAACAAGAGGATAAAAACAGTATGGCCTTGAGGAATTCTAAACCTGGCATGTAGAGGTATGTGTGAAAATTCCACAAGGTGCATTTATATAATATTGATATGTACAGAATTAATCTAGTGGGTTGATGGTTTTTGATGTAAGGGGTTGGAGGAAATCTGTTGAATGAGAAAAAAAGTGCTAAAATGTTCAAGCTCTCTACATTACCAAATGCAATTCACAGTATAAGTTGTTACAAGAAGTAGTGGTAAATCCTCATTGTCTTTGGTTAAAAGTCATTACGAAGGTTTGGAAAACTTCTAAAAATTTAAGTCTTTGATATGTGAAAGTACTATACATAAAGATATAAACATGTTAATATTCATTCTGTTGTTTACAATTACGTCTTTTTTGAAATAACATTTGATATTCCTGCTGATTTCAAATGGAGATACAGATCATTAGATATACAGTGCAAAATTGTGCTTAATAGCATTCTAAAGACAAATTGCCTGGGTTAAATTATTGTTCTGCTTCTTATTTTATTAAAGCTTATGCGACCTACCTCTCTGTGTTTTAATTTTCTGAGACGTGAGGATATAGTGCGATAGATACACATAAGCACTTACCTGACATAATATGGGCAAAGGAAATATTATTTTATGGACAAGAGTTAGTTAATGATTGCTGAATTTAACTGATGTTTAGTAGACTTGATAGATAACTGGTTGATTTTGAAAGATATTTCTAGTGATTTAAAATTTATAAAATATCTTTATATTTGTTTTCTTATCTAATTGTAAGGAAAGGTCTAGAGTTAGAAGCAACTTGTTAATGAAATAAAATAATCTGGAGTTAAGGAAAATTAGACCAGGACTGTACATGGAATTTTTATAACTCATGTGGTCACATATAAGGCACTTTCTTTTGGGTTTCTGACACAAAAAGAGGGCAAAAATACAGTAAAAAATGGTGACGAGAAAGTTAGGGGTCATAAACAAAAACTTTGAATCAGTTTTCACTTTTAGGAGAAAAACTAGCCTCTTGAGAGTGTTGATTGATGTTTTACCAAAAAATCTTAATTGACATGAGAAGGATAAATTTCCATATACACTTTTAATATCTCGGCCACAACAACTCTCAAAAGTAAGTTCCAAATTTAACAGCATTCCATTTTACAGAGGAGGATAATAGGTCTCAAGATATCTCGAGCAACATTCAAGGTCACTATTATTACCTAGTAAATAAGATTGAACCAGAGGCAACTTATGAATTACTATTGAAGAAAATAATAAAAAGCACCAACACTCTTAGTTTCAGGAACTTAGAATTATACATATGCATGATGTAATAATCTACAAGACCTAGATTTCATTTTCTTGAATGGATATAACGTGTCTATCTTGTCAAATTAAGATGTTAAATCTTCTCTAACAATCATCTTGGAAGTGCTAATTTTAAAAATGTCAAGTTTTACAAATCATTCAATGTTGAACATACTCAAAGTTTAAAATAAACACACTAATTATTCTAACTGAATGGAAATCGTTTATAAAAAACTGCCATATTTCTACCTTTGAAAGGAATACTTTTTCAAATATAATTTTTCTGATACAGTTTAGAATGACAGAACAAAGAACTATTTTGAATTCATGTTTTTAAAAAGAAAAGTGCAATTTAGAACTAGTAGGCTCTTGTTCTAAATTTAGAACCCCACAATTTTCTACTGTGTTCAAAAATTATGTAACTGCTGTTAATAATGTATTATTTACCCTAACATCAGGTCTAAAAAATTGCAACCATTTGGAATATTATCTCCATTCTATCTTAAAGCAGCTTTTTGAAGCCATGCCATCTATCCTATTTTCCTGTAGTTGTTAACATCAATTTAGTCTGCAAAATGCTAAAACGATTTGTTATGCTCTGCCACCTCTCAGCTCTTATCAAAGTTTACCTGTGTAGATGCATTTACATGACCATCACTAAACTTTCATACCTTTCAGCAGGACAGGTCTAACAATGAAATCTAAATTTTCAATGTCTGAACAAGCCAGAGTTTCTGTAAACATCAGAGGAGAGGAGAGAGAAAAAAAAGTGACCTCTGCTTTTGCTTCTAAGAGATTTACATAATTATTCTCTGAAGATATGTAATGGTTTGTTTAGCAAAGTGCGTTGACAGGCAACATTGGTTATAAAATGTGTGCAACTGGGATATAGTTTATATGCAAACAAGCAGGTAGCTATATTTCCCTGCTAAGATAAGAAAGTAACTGAATATTGGTAGTGAGGGATCTATGAGAAGGGAGAAGGGACCTTGTTGGCAGTTCCAGAAAATACCTCCACTGAAGTACAATGGATTGCATTAAGAAGGGGATTGAATCTAAGAAGCTGATTCAGAACTGACTTCTTAGATTTAAACCTGGATCTATCATGTCCTCACTCTCTCTTAGACATTTAACAAACAATTATATAGACAGATAATAGATAGAGAGATGATAAATAGATCTTTACAAAGGTCAAAAATTACAGATTCCTTACTTTACACCAAAATATAACTATTTGCTGATATTTTTATGACTTTCAATGCTTGGATATTTAGAGAATATTTAGTTCTTTCTATTAAATTATCTTTTGTTATATTCACTATTTTAACATAGCAAATTTTAGCAATATTTATTAAATATACATCCAAATTTTTACACATTTATTATTCTTGCTTTGATATTAATGTAAACATAAAAATAATATATAACCATTACAATCCATAACTTGTACTCCAATTTTCCATTCAGTCATTATTTTGCTAGTTGGATACTTTTGGCCTCATCCCCTCTACCTACCCCTTCCTTTTCCTCCAGTGTTTTTAATTTTTTTTTTCATGTTCTTGCTAGTTTTCTGTTTACTAAAGGGGGTCACATCATTGATGGAATAAAAAGAATAAGGATCTGGCTTGGTGCAGTGGCTCATGCCATAATCCTACACTTTGGGAGGCCGAGGCAGGCCCATCAATTGAGGTCAGGAGTTTGAAACTACCCTGGCCAACCTGGTGAAACCCCATTTCTACTACTACTACTACTACTACTACTACTACTAATAATAATAATAATAATAATAATAGCAAGGTGTGGTGGCACATGACTGTAATCCAAGCTACTCTGGAGGCTGAGACAAGAGACTTACTTGAGTCTGGGAGGTAGATGTTACATTACATTGAATTGAGATGGCACCACTGCACTCCAGCCTGGGCGAGAGTAAGTCTCTGTCTCAACAACAAAAATAAGCCATTTGGGTTGGTTCCAGATCTTTTCTACTGTACACAGTGCTGTGATGAACATACCAGTGCATGTGTCTTTATAATAGAACAATTTTTAATCCTTTGGGGATATACCCAGTAATTGGATTGCTGGGTCAAATGGAATTTCTATTTCTAGATTCTTTAGGAAACCCAACACTGTCTTCCACAATGGTTGAACTAATTTATACTCCCACTGACAATGTAAAAGTGTTCCTATTTCTCCACATCCTCTCCAGCATCTGTTGTCTCTAGATTTTTTAATGATTTCCACGCTAACTGATATGAGATGGTATCTTAATGTGGTTTTGATTTGCATTTCTCTAATGACCAGTGATAATGAGCATTTTTTCATGTTTCTTGGCCTCATATATGTCTTCTTTTGAAAAGTGTCTGTTCATATCATTTGCCCACTTTTGAATGGGTTTGTTTTTTTCCTGTAAATCTGTTTTAGTTCTTTGTAGATTCTGGATATTAGCCCTTTGTCAGATGGGTAGATTGAAAAAATGTTTTCCCATTCTGTTCATTACCGGTTCACTCTAATGATTGTTTCTTTTGCAGTACAGAAGCTCTGGAGTTTAATTAGGTCCCATTTGTCTATTTTAGCTTTTGTTGACAATGCTTTTGGTGTTTTATTTTTGAGATGGAGTTTTGCTCTTGTTACCCAGGCTGGAGTGCAATGGCACAATCTCGGCTCACTGCAACCTCCGCCTCCTGGGTTCAGGCAATTCTCCTGCCTCAGCCTCCTGAGTAGCTAGGATTACAGGCACGTGCCACCATGGCCAGCTAATTTTTTTGTATTTTTAGTAGAAATGGGGTTTCACCATGTTGACCAGGATAGTCTCAATCTCTTGACTTCGTGATCCACCCATCTCGGCCTCCCAAAGTGCTAGGATTACAGGCTTGAGCCACCGCACCTGGCCTGCTTTTGGTGTTTTAATCATGAAGTCCTTGCCCCTGCCTATGTCCTGAATGATTTTGCCTAGGTTTTCTTCTAGGGTTTTTATGGTGTTAGGTCTTATGTTTAAGTCTTTAATCCATCTGGAGTCAATTTTACTATAAGGTGTCAGGAAAGGGTCCAATTTCTGCTTTCTGCACATGGCTAGCCAGTTTTCCCAACACCATTTATTAAATAAGGAATCCTTTTCCCATTGCTTGTTTTTGTCAGGTTTGTCAAAGATCAGATGGTTGTAGATGTGTGGTGTTGCCTTCGAGGCCTCTGTTCTGTTCTATTGCTCTATATCTCTGTTTTGGTACCAGTACCATGTTGTTTTGATTACTGTAGCCTTAGAGTATAGTTTGAAGTCAGGTAGGGTGATGCCTCCAACTTTGTTCTTTTTGCTTAGAATTGACTTGGCTATGCGGGATCTCTTTTGGTTCCATATGAAGTTTAAGGTGTTTTTTTCCAGTTCGGTGAAAAAGGTCATTGGTAGCTTGATGTGAATAGCATTGATAGACTGGACATGGAAAATGTGGCACATATACATCATAGGATACTATGCAACTATAAAAAACGATGAGTTAATGTCCTTTGTAGGGACATGGATGAATCTGGAAACCATCATTCTCAGCAAACTGACACCAAAACAGAAAATCAGACACCAAATGTTCTCATTCATAAGTGGATGTTGAACAATGAGAACACATGGACACAGAGAGGGGAGCATCACACACTGAGGTCTGTTGTAAGGGGGCTAGGGGAGAAAGAGTAGGGGTAAGGAGGTTGGGGAGAGATAACATGGGGAGAAATGCCAGATATATATGATGGGGGATGGAGGCATCAAACTACCTAGCCATGTAAGTACTTGTGCAACAAACCTGCATGATCTACACATGTACACCAAAACCTAAAGTATAATTTTAAAAAATTGTTATAAAATATATATAAAGAAAATAAGTGGCATAAAATTTGGTAAAGAAGAAATTTAAAAAAAAAAAAAACAAGAATAAGGACATGCAATCATCGGTATCTGTATGCAAGCCAATTCCCTCTTGTAGAGAAATCAATTATTTAAAGACTTAGTTTCATTTTCTTATCTGTTACAATGAGTACTAATAATAGCTAGCTTGAAAAACTGAGGGAAGGATTAGAGGTCTCTACACAGTCACTTGAAAAGAGTACATAGATTTTTCATAAATTGCATTTTCTAAAGAAAATTTTAAAAAAAAATGTCACATGTAGATACAGGTCAAAAGTATTTGAGCTAAGATTGTCAAAGTCCTTATGTCTTTGTTTACTTAAGCTACAGCCTAGATGCTTGGTATTTATCAGTATTTTAAAGTAATCATCCAGGATTTTACATATAATATTTCTTAAATTAAAGTCGTATAGTTTGGTTTAAACTCTTAAAAATGTGTAAATGTTATCCAATCTACTTCCAAAATCAGAGATCTATTAGCACATATATCTTTACTTTGTTAAATTAATATTTTACTTATGTCTTCTGCTTGATTATTTATTTTCATCTTTTCAATAAAAAATGGTCTGAGTTGGGAAGAAAAAAACATTGTCTACAAAATGTCAATAACATTCCTAGTTGAGTCTTACAAGTTAGTATTTTAGCATCACATTTTGGTTTATGACATTTTCAACTATTTGAAGTTGTGTTCTCATATTTCATAATCCTGGAAGTGAATTAATGCAAAGATTCTCTCTTGTAATGCCTGGCTTAGATGGACTCTATTCCAGTTGAAAACCCTTGTCAGTATTCAATAGCCAGATATATTTATTACTTTACCTACAAGTTACTCTATAATTCATGGTAGGCAAGCTTACAGTGCATACTAAACACTTTCACCCATTCTATGCCAGATATTTTATTCTGATTTTGTACCAGATTTACAAAAATGCATCTACACATACATACAAATAATTTAATAGTAAATTTTTCATGAAGTGTATACATAAAATCATGTCAATCTATAAGAAAAACTAAATGATAATATAATATGGCCTTCTACATGTAAAATTTATCAAAAAAACTGCTATCTTCAACATAAGTTGAATGTCATATTTTTAAGAAAGCATTAGCATTTTCTTTTTTTTTTTCCTGTGCTTTTGTTTTAGAAGTATTGGAGAAAAAATTGTAGAACAGGCCCTCAAACAAAATTGTTTTTAATTTACACTCTCTGGTTTCAGAGGAAGATTATATTAATATGCCAAGGGAAAAGATTAAGTGTGCAGTCTTGATTGACAAATATGCTTATTGGTCATTTAATATTGCAGAAAGCATCCAGCAGATTAAATAACATACATCTTCTTTATATTCATGTAAGTGGGATATTTTAAATCCTGGTAGACTGACTATTTTTATGGATATCAGTTTAGGGACTAGCCACATGCTACAGCTTTCAAATATTCTAGAAATGTGAGAAATACCTGGTGAGATCATATTGTTATTCCACTCCTGAAATACACTGGAAATATACTTTACACACATCATGTCAAAGAGAATGACAGAGATAAAAATCCAAATATAATAAACTTTCTCCCAAATTAATATATATCTGAATTCAGATGGGCATATTCATCTGACTTTCATCATATATACAAAGAAATGCAAAATTTGGTGAGACAACAAAACCTAGTTCATCAAAACATCCAGCATGCACCCCACCATAACGCATTTAGGCCTTTCTACTCTTCTCTCTTTTCTTTTACGTCTCCTTTTTTTGTTCTGTCCATTTTTTTTTTTCTGTTCTGTTTCCTAGGCTTGAAGATGTTGACATATTTTTCTATCCATGAAGGTCAAATAAAGAGTAAGATAGGAGGGATGAGGTGGGAGACAGAGAGATAGACAGATAGAGAGAGAGGGAGAGAGAAAGAGAGAGAGAGAGAGAGGAGAGAAAGAGAGAGAGAAAGCAATCTAATTTTATTTGTTTCCTACAAAAAAAGGCCAAAAAGAAGAGCAGCAGCTGGTTCTGTAGTTTGAAGCCTACTTGTCCAATGGCATCTAAGAAATGTAAATGCTGTTCATGCAGGTGTTCATATTTATGGCTTCTTCTATCATATTTACTTCCATAAGGCAATTTTCAATACAACGAAAGAGTCATCTGTCAGAGTCCTCATTTCAGTGAAGCTATGAAAAAGTAAAAGTCTTCTCACCCCTACCTTCCCAAATCATATTATAAAATTGTGAAGAGCATCCACAGTGAAGTCTTGAACGCATGAAGCAACCCATCCACTAAAAATGTTTTCATTCACTCAACTGTATTGTGAGATTGAGAGAGAATGAAGAAACTACTCAAACCGGAATAGAAATAAGAAATGCAAAAATTCTGTACTGCTATATGTTGTGGAAAGGGACACTGAGCTTTTCTGGTTTCAATGGAACTCTGGTGGAATTTAATCCACTCCACATACTCAGCTCTGTGTTATTTGTGACTTGATTACTTGTTTACTGTATTTTAATTATTTGAGTTGTTAGGTTTGCTTTTTTTGAATCAGGAGGGGGGAAATTCCATATGGCTCTAAATTTAGGAAAGAAAAACTTAACATATAAGAACTAGGCACAAAAAGCCCAGGAGCTTGTCAACTTGATGACAAAAAAAAAAAAAAAAAATTGAAACTCCTATTATGCAAAAAATAGCACTACCAAGTTAAAATACATATAAATTGGCATGCATTGTCTTCCCAATCATATTCTAGTTTCTTAAAGGAAAAAAGCTCCATCAGTTCCAGAAACTAAAATATGTAGGGCCATTTCAATATGTGTTTTTCAATGGATAGACAAGTGATAATTAACTTATACTCTATCCAATTCAATAAAGGTAAAAAATATCTTAACAGTTTGTGACATTCAATGTAATTTTTGAATCATAAATAGACAATTAAACACCAACTTTCATCTGGGCTAAAATAGACACTTCTCACGTACCCATTTAGGTAATTTCTGATTATTTATTTCAACTGCCTTTGCTTCAGCTACCACTGGGTCAGCATTTATGTATGGGTTTTGCAACTTCATGCAGGTATAATAGAACAGCACTTCATCTTATGCTCAGACCGTGAGCTCTTGCCTTCCAGGACAAATGGCTCTGGATGCAAATTTTCTTTCAGGTCCCCAGTCACCCTAGTATGCAGAAAAGGATGAGTAGAGGACTGCCCAATCCATACTGTCAATGTCTTCTAACCACATCTTTCTCAGTAATGAAGTAATATTTCGAACATCATCTTTGCTTTAGGGAGGTGTGACAAAAATCTGTTAAGTGATATGGACATTAATTATCTATGACTAATAAAAATTGTGATTATATGAATGATTGCCATGTAGTAAATAAATTCTATGTATGATATAAAAACACTTTAATTACTAAAATATCAATTTTACAGGATAAGGAGCTTAAAAATAATAAATTTCCTAAACATGCAATGCCTGCAAAAAATACCGATTCAAAATTGCTATTCTTCTACATAGAATTATACATAACATTACATTTTGTTGATAAAGGCATTTCTCTAGAGAACCAAGTTCTTGTGGTCCAGATAAACTGCTTTTGCTGATATTATCATATATAAGTATAGATAATTTAGATTCATCAATAGTCAATAGTTGACACCCATTAAATTGTCTCACTCAAACTTAAGATGTTCCAAATGACACTTTGAAAATTGCTAAATTTTAGACACTTGATGGTTTTCCAGGTTGGTAGCCTGGAAACAGATGATATACATCTTTTTGTTTGTTTGTTTGTTTGTTTGTTTGTTTGTTTTCCCTTTCTTTCTTTTTAGAGGGAGTCTCACTCTGTCACCTAGGCTGGAGTGCAGTGGCGCTATCTCGGCTGACTACAACCTCAGCCTCCTGCATTCAATCAATTATCCTTCCTCAGCCTCTGAGTAGATGGGATTACAGGTGCCTGCCACCATGCCTGGCATTTTTTTTTTTTTTTTTTTTTTTTTTTTGTATTTTTAGTACAGACAGGGTTTCACCATGTTGATCAGGCTGGTCTTGAATGGCTGACCTTGAGATCCACCTGCCTTGGCATACCAAAGTGCTGAGATTACAGGCATGAGCCACCATGCCTGGCCTTGGTTTTTCAATAAATTTACCTGATGGACCTATTTTAAATTGTTATTTAAAATTTTAGAGAATAGTTATAAAATTCAATTATTTCTTTAAAATATAATTGATGCAAAGTTGCTATTTTTTCAGCAATTATTAACCAATATAATTGTTTCCAGATAATGAGTACTACCATTAAATATCAATTCAGGTACATAAATGTGAAAATGCAATATAAAGCAATCTCCAAAGTGGATTATTTTATAATGGTATTAACAAGAAGTATAATTCTGTTAGTTATAGTTTAGAAAACATTTTCCCAAATTTATAGTCCTTCAATTATTTTTATGGACCATTCTAGAACTATCTGACTTTTAGCTAAAGTTTTATAATACAAAATTTAAAAATCTTTAATGGTCTTGATTGGATGCTGTAAGTATGTATATTGTGTTTTGGTTAATGGTTTATTGCAATCTATTAAATTAAAGACTAATGTAAACTTTTATATTATACTTCCTATTTTGTGATAATTTAAAATAGTATATGTTAGCAATTATTTTGCAGCAATAAATGTTTTGGTGTATCCTACACGTGTCAACTATTTTGCTAAATGCTAAAATAACATGACTGATAAAGGGCTTGCCTAAAAACGTATATTCTAGTAGTAGAGGCAAATAAATAATGAAGAAATTACAGGCCAGGTACAGTGACTCATACCTGTATTTCTAGCACTTTGGAAAGCCGGGGTAGGAAGATTGCTTGAGGCCAGGAGTTTGAGACCAGCCTGGGCAACATAGCAAGACCCTGTCTCTACAACAACAACAACAAAATTAGCCAGGTGTGGTGGTGCATGCCTGTAGTCACAGCTCCTGGGGAGGTTGAAGTGGGGAAGTTGCTTGAGCTTAGCAGTTTGAGGCAAAGGTAAGCTATGAATGCACCACTGCATTCCAGCCTGGGTAGCAGAGTGGGACCTTGTCTCTAAAACAATTTTTCAAAACTGTAATGCATATAATGCATTTCTATAAATTATTTGATGAAGAACTTTTAATATGAAAGTACTCAGGCACCTATCTAGGACCTGGTGGGGGTTCATGTTGGCAACTCTCTGACGAAATACTGTTGAAGTTGAAACTATATGCATATCCTTAGGGCTGCTCATAAGTTTTCTGTGTTTTCTTTTGGATACTTTTAACAAATAATCTAGTTACCTTTTTCCTTTGTATTTGGTAGTATTGTACTTCCTGACTCCAATCCTTACTCTCCCTTGAGTTTAGAAATAGCTGTATGACTTGTTTGATGCATTGAAAGTGAAAGACAGTGATGTCTTTAAAAGTTTGTATATAAGTCACCTAAATAAATTTTTGTTGCTATAGGCCTTTAAGAGTCATTGCAACATATCTAAGTTCTTATTGACATAGGTAAGAATGATGACCAACAGAAAGGGAAGGATAAAAGTAGAGAATTGTATTGATATGAGAGAACAGATTATTCAAAATCCTACAGGTAAATCGAATAATGACACCAGTTTACCAAGGATTAAGTGAAAATTGGAATCTAGTAATATTTGAAAGAAATCTATGGTGTGGGGGGTGTGTGTGTGTGTGTGTGGGCGTGCGCGTGCACATGGGTGTGGTGCTCATGTGTACATATGGTGTTTGTGTGTGCAAAAAACTTGTGAGAAATGAGGTTGGAGAGGTAAGACAGAGTCTGATCATTCCTGTTAAGGAATTCATTCTATGAGCAAGTGAAAGTTGTTGAAAGGATTTAGATTTGCTGTTCAGGCAAATAGATTTGTGTTTTTGAAATATCGGGCTTATTAGAGTGTGGTAGATGGCTTGGAAGGAAGCAAGATGGAGGGCCAAAGTTATCAGTTAGCAGATTGTTGGAATAGGGTAGAAAATAAAATGTACCCTTGAACCAACCTAATAGCTATAGAGGTAGAGACAGGTGAATGTAGTCATGCCATGTTTGGAATTAGAATCTACAAGATTTCTTGAGTCATTGTGCTGGAGTCAAGAAAAATTGTCAGGATGGAGTGGGCAACATAGAAAGAAAAATCGGTTTTATATAATGACAGGGAATCTAATTGTAAGGAAGCTGAGTTTGAAGAGCCTCTGAGACATCCAGCTCCTGTTATAGACTTCGGCTCCTGGACATTCTCATGGATGAGTATGAGTCTCTAGGAGGAGATCTGACATGTTGGCAGATAGTGGTTAGTCTTAGTATGTCACCCAGGGACAAGGAGCATAGAGGAAAAAATTAGTGGAAGGTGTGTTCTTGGAAAATATATTAAATAAGAAGATATCCATACAGAATATCTGAGAAGTAGTGACTACAGGGACAGAAAAAAATATCAGGAATTTGCAGAGTGAGAGAGGACAAGCAGATGGATTCAAGAAAAAAAAAAGTGCCAAAAAGCATGGAGAAGTCAAGTAAGCTAAGATTAGATGATGGGAATCCTCAATAGGAGAGTTACTGGATAACTTAGAGATGCTTCAGTGGAACAGTATAGGCAGAAGTCAGATTGTTTCAGGTTGAAGTATGAGTAGGAAATAAAGATATGGAGACAGTGGAGCTTGTTTTAACAGAGAAATGGGGATCATGGCATCAGAAACGTTACAATAAAGCAATATTTTTTCAATTAAAAATAACTTTAAGATATTTGAAGGTCATAAGAGCATGCCAATAGAGAGGAAGAAATGGATAATAATAAATAGCATATGTGTATACAACAGTGGAAGTGCAGGAAATCTGAATGCAAACAGAGCCAACATTTTCCACTTTGATTTAAAAAAAGAGAGAAGTGAGAAGGAATTTGTTTATGTTAAGTTCCTAGGTTTCACATCAAAACATAAAAGTTGTTTCTATTTGGTACTGTCTAAGGTTGGAAGTGAGGTATCTTATAAGCACGAGAGGAGAGAAAATGAAATCTCAGGTTTGAGGAAAGTAGAAAAATAATGACATATTTTCCATGGAGAGTCTGACAGCAGAATGTGCAGGAAAATGAAGATGGGTTGCCGAGCAGAATTTAGAGCCCAGTAAGAAGGGAGACCTGGATATTTAGTGGCACCAATCCATAAATATTCAGAAAGCCTGAACCACGCTGGAACATAAAGTAGCAAAAGTGTCATTTGAGATTTAGCAAACACTTCATCTCAATTTTCAAGCCAGAGAATATACAACTTGTATTCGAATCCTTCAAGGTTGCATTGCTCTGGGGAAGAAACACCTCTCATTTATGACCTCCTGTTCAGAACTGAAAGATGCCAGAGTTGCTGTTTTGCTTTTATTATTTTTTGTTTGTTTTGTGTTTTTGTTGTTGTTGTTTTAGAGAACACGATGCAAAGAAATAATTTTGAAGGTTCAAGAGCATTGAAGTTTGAGGTTATGGAAGGGGAAGTAAAGAGAAGTTAAGATGAAGATATTGCAGAAAAATAGAGATTAATAGACTGTCTTATATCTTGAACAGAAATTTGAACTTAAAGGTTTAATTGCTTTAAAATGTCTATTTTTCCTGGTGGATGAGTGTTTAGTGGCAGTCTATCAGTACTTAGGGAGTCTTAGACAGGAGCCCTTAAGAAAAGAAAAACACTTATATATTGTTTTTTGCTCTTTTCTCAATAAACAACAAAAAGTAGGAATCCTCAATATATAAATAGAAGAAAATATTCCAAAATAATACCACGGTGTATCTCCAGTTAGTGAAATTATCAGAATATTAAATTTTCTTCCAAATGTTTTTCTAATTTTTAAATATTTAAAATCACAATTATTAAACACATTTTTCTATTTTAAATATGCCTATAATTCTTCTATTCTAGTTATTCTTTGAGGCAAATAATTATCTTGCCTTGGCATCAACATTTAAAATGCAACTCCCCTTCAAACAATCATATTTTTTAAATATAACAAAAGTTAGTTCAGTAAATTACTTCTTCTTTGGTGGGAACCAGCTAAGGCAGTGATCTTGAAAAATTTTAAGGCCTCTAAAAATAAGATAGTAAGAGCTACTAGTAGTAAACAATGTATGTTCACTTCAGTAAAATTACTTGTACATCTCATCTTTTCAAGACCATTTGCGGATGTCCTTCGACTGTACAAAAAAATAATAAAAAATTAAGAGAAACAAATACAGCCTCAGGCAACACTCTTAACTGACTTATACGACTTTGGTAATACCTAATCTCTCTGCTTCAGATCAGCTTTTACCATTAATGCTGTGACATCTTATAGTTGAGCATCTAGATGTGGGTCCTATCAATGCAAAAAGAGAAGTTTTCACTAGGTGTTTCTGATACATGGTAAAGTCACTGATTTAATTGGAATTGTTCCTTTAAATTTCAAAAGTTCACTTTTATGGTATTTTCACAAATGTCTCTAAATTTAAGTGAACATTTTTTTAGTTAAATTTTATCTCATTGATGATTGGTGCCCATGTTACTTCATGCCATTCCATCTTTCAGTATATATAAGATAAATCAAAGAGAAAATAGAAATTACCTTTGCAGGTGACTAAAGTATATTTTGTGTTTTGATATTTTACAATAGGATCATTTAATGTTTTCTATGGCAAGTTGATTTGATAAACATTCATTTTAAGAGCCAAAGGGAAGCCTACTAATGCATTTCTCTGAAACCAACAATCATAATTAGCTTAAGTTATGCAATGCCCTCAATAAATAAGTGACAGTTTTAAGCCAAGTCACATTTTTGCTACTATTTTGCTAAATATTTGTGGAATAAAATAATTTGAATCATTTGCATGTTATATAAGCCATTAGTGATTATGGCCCAAGGTATCAACAGAAAGTTATTTAAGTAATTTCCAAGGCCTGTTCCACAGTAGACGAGAAATTAATCATCTTTTATGTCTTTTATAAACATGAAAACAATTAAGTGAAAATTTCCAGGTTTATGTATGAGACGTAATCATTGACAATTATAATATTAGAGAATAACTAGTGACTTAAGTTTTATTGAAGAATACAAACTTCATACCATATTACAATGGCCCTTTTGTAAACTATAAAACAAAGTAAATTAAATAAATAACAAATGCAGGAGATTTCCAGCAATATTCATGGAACAGAAAAGAAAACATTTGCAGTACAGCAGTGACTAAAACAAAATCTCCTTTAGAAATAGTCAAATAAAATAAACATGAATGTGGTTAATCTTAAAAATAGTGAGTTAGGGGAGAGTGTGATTGTTATAATGGTCCAGTCTTTTGATTCTCAGTGAGGGCACCATACTAAAATTGAGGCTATTCAATTACTTGAAAGAACAAAATATGTCTCTGCCAGGATTTGGTATTAGGATAATGCTTCCCTCAGAAAATGAGTTAGGGAGAAGGAATGGTACCAGCTCCTCTTTGTACCTCTGGTAGAATTTGGCTGTGAATCCATCTGCTCCTGGGCTTTTTTTAATTGGTAGGCTATTAATTGCTGCCTCGATTTCAGAACTTGTTATTGGTCTAAGACTTCTCCCTGGTTTAGTCTTGGGAGGGTGTATGTGTCCAAGAATTTATCCATTTCTTCTAGATTTTCTAGTTTATTTATGTAGAGCTGTTTATGTATTCTCTGATGGTAGTTTGTATTTCTGTGGAATCAGTGTCTCCTTTATCATTTTTTATTGTGTCTATTTAATTATTTTCCTTTCTCTTCTCTATTAGCCTGGCTAGTGGTATATCTATTTTGTTAATCCTTTAAAAAAAATGGCTCCTGGATTCATTGATTTTTTGAAGGGTTTTTTGTGTGTCTCTACCTCCTTCAGTTCTGCTCTTATCTGTTTATTTATTGTCTTCTGCTAGCTTTTAAATTTGTTGTTTTTTTCTTCTCTAGTTCTTTTAATTGTGATGTTAGGGTGTCAATTTTAGATCTTTCCCACTTTCTTCTGTGGGCACTTTGAAACCAGCTTTATCCTGATACAAAAACTTGGCAGAGACACAACAAAAAAAGAAAATTTCAGGCCAATATCCCTGATGAACATTGATGAAAACATCCTCAATGAAATATTGTCCAATCAAATATAGCAGCACATCGAAAAGCTTATCTACCATGATCAAGTTGGCTTCATTACTGGGATGCAAGGCTGGTTCAACATATACAAATCAATAAACATAATCCATCATATAAACAAAACCAATGACAAAAACTACATGACTATCCCAATAGAAGCATGAAAGACCTTTGGTAAAATTCAACACCCTTCATGCTAAAACTCTCAATAAACTAGGTATTGATGGAATGTATCGCAAAATAATAAGAGATATTTATGACAAACTCATAGCCAGTATCATAGTGAATGGGTAATGCCTGGAAACTTTCCCTTTGAAAACCAGCACAAGACAAGGATGCCCTCTTCTATTCAACATAATATTGGAAGTTCTGGCCAGGGAAATCAGGCAAGGGAAATAAATAAAGGATATTCAAATAGGAAGAGAGGAAATCAAATTGTCTCTGTTTACAGATGGCATGATTGTATATTTAGAAGACCATCATCTCAGCCCAAAATCTCCTTAAGCTGACAAGCAACTTCAGCAAAGTGTCAGGATACAAAATCAATGTTCAAAAATCACAAGCATTCCTATACACCAGTAACAGATGAACATAGAGCCAAATCATGACTAAACTCTCATTTACAATTGCTACAAAGAGAATAAAATACCTAGAAATACAACTTACGAGGGATGTGAAAGACTTCTTCAAGGAGAACTGCAAACTACTGATCAAGGAAATAAGAGAGGAAACAAACAATGGAAAAACATTCCATGCTCATGGATAGGAATAATCAATATTGTGAAAATGATCATAGTGCTCAAAGAAACATAGATTCAACACTATCCCCATCCAGCTACCATTGACTTTCTTCACAGAATTAGGAAAAACTCCTTTAAATTTCATATGGAACCAAATAAGAGCACATATGGCGAAGGCAATCCTAAGCAAAAAGAACAAAGCTGGAGGCATCACACTATCTGATTTCAAACTATACTATAAGTCTGCAGTAACCAAAACAATATGGCACTGGTACCAAAACAGATACATATATATATAGACCAATGGAACAGAACAGAGGCCTAAAAAATAATGCCACACATTTACAAACATCTGATCTTTGACAAATCTAACAAAAACAAGCAGTGGGGAAAGGATTTCCTATTTAATAAATGGTGTTGGGAAAACTGGCTAACCATATGCAGAAAACAGAAACTGGGCTCCTTCCTTACACTTTATACAAAAGTTAACTCAAGATGGATTAAAGATTGAAACATAAGGCCCAAAACCATAAAAACCCTAGAAGAAAACCTAGGCAAATACCATTCAGAACACAGATATGGGCAAAGACTTCATAATTAAAAAAGCAGAAACAATGGCAAAAAAAGGCAAAATTAATAAATTAGATCTAATTAAACTAAAGAGCTTCTACACAGCAAAAGAAACTATCATCCAAGTGAAAAAACAACCTACAGAATGGGAGAAAAATTTTGCAATCCTGACAAAGGATATCAGTCCTTTGTCTGTTGGAAAATTTTTAGTCCATCCGATAAAGGACAAATATCAAGAACCTACAAAGAACTTAAACAAATTTATAGGAAAAAAACAAATAACTCCATCAAAAAAAGGACAACTTTTTTTAAAACAGACACTTCTCAAAAGAAGACGTTTATGCAGCCAACAAACGTGAAAAAAGCTCATCATCACTGGTCCTTAGAGAAATGCAAATCAAAACCACAATGGGATAGCATCTCACACCACTTAGAATGGCAATCATTAAAAAGTCAGGAGACAACAGATGCTGGAGAGGATGTGGAGAAATAGAAATGCTTTTATACTGTTGGTGGGAGTATAAATTAGTTCAACCATTCTTGAAGACAGTGTGGCAATTCCCCAAGGATCTAGAACTAAAATTACCATTTGACCCAGAAATCCCAGTACTGGGTATACATCCAAAGGATTGTAAATTATTCTTTTATGAAGACACATGCACACGTATGTTTATTGCAACACTATTCACAACAGCAAAGAGTTGGAACCAACCCAAATGCCCATCAATGATATACTGGATGAAGAAAATGTGGCACATATACACCATGGAACACGCAGCAGCCATAAAAAAGGAGGAGTTCATGTCCTTTTCAGGGACATGAATGAAGTTGGAAACCATCATTCTCAGCAGACTAACACAGGAACAGAAAACCAAACACTGCATGTTCTCACTCATAAGTGAGAGTTAAACAATGACAGCACATGGACACAGGGAGGGGAACATCATGCACCATGGCCTGTTGTGGGATAGAGAGCTAGGGGAAGGATAGCATTAGGAGAAATACCTAGTGTGGATGACAGGTTGATGTGTGCAGCAAACCACCATGGCACATATATACCTATGGAAGAAATCTGCACATTCCTCACATGTATCCCAGAACTTAATGTATAATAATAATAATAATAACAATAAAATAATCAAAGGTTGAGTATGCAAAATGTGCAATTTTGTAGTTTAAGGATTTGAAAATACTTCAAATTAAATCCACTCAAGAAGTTTATATACCACTTCAAAACAGATGTTAGTATTTTTGCATTTCCTTTTAATGATAGGTAAAGAAAAAAAAATCTAAACCCAGTGAGTGTAGTTATAATTTAAAAGCAAAATTTATAGTCATGTTCAGCTGAAATTTAGGTGTAAAATACATGCATATATCCATTCAGTTAGAAAAAAACTAAAAACAAAATTAGAAGTTAAGTTATATGTCTGTAGGGGACATGTTGATCCCAAAAATGTTTCTGCAATGAATGTGGAGGGAAACTATCTGAATTGTACTAACAATGAGCCTTAAATTCTCCCATTATTTCTGAGCTGCTGATTCACTGCTGTATCTGGTAACTGAGCCAAGTGTTTCACACATATCTTTTTGTATCTTTTAACTTCAGATATCATGGGAAAGAATCAGAAAATACATCTTTTTTATTGTTCCACACTTGACTGAAATACATTTTTTATGGTTTAAAGGCTCAGGGAAAATATTTTAGTAGAGAAAAGAGAAACTATAAAATTGGAAGAAAAGTCTTCTGATTAAATGGCTACTTCATGCAAACTAAATAACTTTCAGAAAATATCATTTCCCTGTGAAATGCAAGTGATTCTTCTTTATTAATATGATTGTAGGCTCTAAATTCCTAAAGCCTTTTTGCTCTCTGTTTGGAAAACCTTACAGAAACCCTTGAGTAAAGTAAAAAAAGGCAGCAAACTGAAATGATAGTGGTTAAATGTATGCTAGGATTTGGCAAAATTATTTTTCTTTCTACCGTAACAATGGAGCCTGTCTAGAAATAATACAACTTCTACATTTTGAAGTGGATAGGCATGTTTAGCAAGAAAGTAAGTAAGTAGTAGTCTATTCACCCTCTATTATGTCCTAAGATGGTAATTTAGGGATTGAAATATTCAGAAAAATGATTAATTGACACTTTCATCAGGTAAGTACTCCTTTAACTTTTTTACTGATTCAGTTTTTCCCCTCAATTATTTAATTGTCCTATATTCAGCAAATATTCGTTGAATACCTACTATATTTAAGGTGTTGTGAAAGACACTAGAAATACAGAGGCAAATTATAAAGCATTTATATTTATCTTTATGGCACTTATCATCTGTTTGAGAAAATATTAGAAGAATAAATACAAGTGTGATGAGTATTACAAATTATGAAAATACAGGATGATATGAAAATGTGTGATCCAGGCCATGAATTTATTTCCTTGATGATCTATTCAGAAACTATTCATATACCTTGTAGAACATAATATGAGCCATAAACAATTAGCGCTAAGTGATATAATCCCCAATGTATATTGGTGTGGGTGGGAGAGAAGATAGGAAAATTCACATAAAAAAAGAACATCAGTTGCTGACTGGTATTTAAAAAAAGCACTGCAAGAAATTCAAAAGGAAATAGAAAAATTAAAATCAGCCCGTAAGTGCCTTATGTTATCTGCCCATAAGTGCCTTATGTTTAGTGTTAAAATTCCTTAAATATTTGATGTAATTATATTTTCTGTATTTGTTATTTTTCAAAATAAAAGTTGTTTTTCTTAGCAATAGAAAACAAAACTCTAGGGGGAAGAATTGGCATCAGCACACAAACGTAGTGATATAGATGACAAATGAGAATAAGCAAAATTGTGTAATGTATAGAATATGATGAGAAGACCAAAAAATGTATGGAGGAAAGATTACAGAGATTTAATATAAGGAAGTTATTTCTGAAACCAGAAAAAACAATGGCACAGATACAAAATAAAATGTATATAAGAAACGTTCTGAGCTGAACAAATATCTTTGCCTTCAAGTCATATTTCAGAAATATTAATGACAACTTTCTAGATAAAAATAAGAAAACTTAGTAGAGAAAAAAAGGAAGAGAAAACATGAAATAAACTATTGAAACAACAGCAAAACCCATACAAAGAGAAAAAAAAAAGGCAGACAATCCCAGAGCACTATTAAGGTTATCATTTAAGAATGTAGCCAGCTGTAGCAGACTTTTTAAAGATAACCAAAGTAATTCTCAGATTTTCAAATTCTGAAAAAACATATTACCCAGACATTTTAAAACTCACCCAAGTGCACCAAAATTTTGATAATGTACATTTTTAAGAATTGAAAAGTCACACTGAGAGAGATAGTGAATAACTTAAGCCAATGAAGTAAGATAAAAAATAGGTAAATGAATATGCTTTATTATTAGGATGATTTCTGATACAAAATAATTCCAAGATATTTAATTACTATTTTAAATTGGAAAATAAAATGAAAAGGTAAGAATTTAAAAATGAAATAAACAGATGCTTTTTGTGTCTTCAACAAAGAAAAGTCAAATTTTATTTTCTTGGTATTTACAGTTAGATAAATATACCTCCACAAATAACTTACAGAATACATTTTTAGCTAATGTCTTGTTGGGTTAAAAATGAATATATATATTCCAAACACTTCAGAATTATTGTTACAACAGAAAATTTCACAAAATGGAGACCAAATAAAGTAGATAGTAGTAACATTTTTGTTATGATATGAATTATGTTGATAGAAAGCTATTTTATAAAGATTGTATCAAAATAAAAATTGATGACTCTCTGCTTTTACAGAATTAGACAAAAATAAGATGAGATTGACTAATTTAAGTCCAGATACATATTGTGGAAACCTGAAATCAATTAAGGAAAAGCTGGCAATACTAATATTAGACCAAGATTATAGCAAGAAAAAAAGCATAATCAATTGTGAATACAAAATGAATTTGAACTTTGTGCACCAAACTGATATATATGCAAATAAAAACAATTGTTAGCTCTTTCAGGACAAATGGATTTGTAATTTTATTGGCACATTTTAGCGAATTATCATTAGTTCACACTATTTAAGAATACATAAATTATAAAACACAGAGAATTTAGGCAATCTGATCAACATAATAGAAACAACTCATAGAGAACTTTATACTTCACTACTATTTTACATCTCCATTTATAGTTTCAATGAGTTATTCATATAATTTCCCTTTATGTATAAAGCCAGAATGACGTTCTCAATAATTTAAAAAATAAAAAAATTTATAAGTTAGTAATTATAAGTATCTTTCATAATAAACTTCCCATTAAGAATTGCAAACTATTGGCATAAATCAAAGCGGAATATTCTAAATTCTGTAAAACAGTAAGTAATATATTTTAGGGACAGCATCTAAATAATGTAGATTAAAACATGTGGGCAGTGGCTAAATCATCATTTCAAAAGTGTTATTATTAGTATTGACAAGGAAGATCAAACTAAATATTCAAGATAGAATTTAGAAATAAAACTATAAACATAATACAAAGTTTTAAACAATGGTCTAGAAAAGAGTGACATTAGTAGATCTAAGATTTTATTTATTAAGCCACAAATTGATAACATAGATTTCTAGAAAATATAATCAAGAATAAAATAGCAAAATGTTCCTTATTCACATCAGCAGCATTTTGGATGACACACAAACATAAGATATAAAGGGGAAATTGTCGAGGAAAACATTATCATCTTAGTTTTTATTTAATGAAAAAGAATTACATACTTAATGTGAACACAGGTAATATACTTTGGCAAAGAAAATAGGGTTAGTTCTGTATTCTGAAAAGCAGGCATATTGCTGAAAGGTAAGAATATAAAATGTTGTATTCTTTCTAATAGTTGTGAGTTTTATAGTTGTATTCAATATCTGGATAGACTCCATTTCCATACATTTGAACTAACTGAAGATTTTGGAACGTTTTGCAAATTTGGCTTCCTTAATTTTTCTGTAAGGTCACTTATTCAGTTATACAATAGTATTTTAAAAGAGATTTTAAAATAAAAGAAATAGAATAGTCTTTCTTGAAATGTGGCTTTCCTGCAACTAAAATAGCTATGATAAGACAATAATTTCTATTTCCTATTGTGGTCTTCAAAATTTGGTTTTTAATCTTCCTGTTGCACATTATTTTCCTAGACTATTGTGCCCACATGCATTATTTTAACTTATCCACTGATAACTCCAGAATTATTATAACCAGCTTAGACTTATGAAACCTGGGTAATTCAACATTTTCACTTGAAAGTTTCCCCCAAATCTCATTCTTGCTATAGCTCATATAGAACCTAACATTAACCCATATGAAAAACATGTATTTCCATCAGTATTTGCTAAATCAGTAAGTGTAACCACTAATCCAAGATAAAAATCCGACAATCATCTTGTATGTTATTCTGTTTGTTACCAACCTAACAAATCAAAGTTAAGTTACAATTATATTCTAAAAATATTACTCTTTTAAGATAGTCTCTATTATCTATCCCCATTCCAAGAGTCTCTCAAGTCGTTAATTTTATTCCAGATTGCAAATCCTACTTTTAATTTATCCTTCAGACTATTTCCACTATTATTTCCTTCATTTGAAGTCTAAATCTAAGCTTGATAGCATTGTAGACATGTTCTTTCAAATATTTCCCTTGTTTGACTTTGCAAACATTTCCTGGCAGTTGCTTTCTTGACTGTGCTTTACTTACAGAACTGCTTTTTTTCCTGATACCATTTTCTCTCTCCTCTCCATGATGTTACACGTGCTGCTATTTCCTGAAATTTCTTCTCATCTTTGTTATCTGTTATTACTAATGCATTCTTAAGGCTGTGTGATCATTTCTCTAGAAAGCTCTCTCAATTCTTACAAGTGGAGTAAACTCTTTACACAATATATTTTATAAACCTATGTTCCTCGATTCCATGCTCCTCTGCTGCTGTGTTAATTATATTTAAAGTTTCTTCTGTATGTTTCATGCCATAAAAATTACAATTTTGGTGTATATAAGCAGGCAATCCAATAGGAATAATTTTAAATAGAATACAAAACATTAGAATTAGAAAGAGTAAAAGCAGGCAAAGTGTAAAATATTTTCTATTAAAATCTTGAAAGAAATAAAGGCAGTGACTGTTAAGATAGCCTTGTGTTTAGAACTATGCAGTGAAGAGGACATTTGCAGACAAGAGCTAAAGGTAAATGCTTTAACATGAACTCATCATGCACAAAGCTACAGTTCTATTCAAATCTATTTTTTCTCCATATCCCTACTTTCTGCACAGTGACTCTTACTGTACAACAGCTCTAAAAAGCATACTGCTCTTCTTTTTACCACACACATTTTTCTCTTTGTTGAGATGTCATATAAAGAGTGAATTCCCCGGTAAGGCTAGGCTCCAAGTGTTTTAAGATTTTAATGCAAATCAATTTCAAAACCATCAAAATTAGCTTTTATTGTACTAAACTGAAAATCATTGCAAGCATTTGTACTTTTTTTTCCATTGAAATGCTTTCAGAAACAAATCAGTACTCTATTTCTTAGGGTGTTCCAGAAATATTTGCTATAAAACTTTATACATTTTGGGTTAAATTTATTTGTTTTATAATTTAAAATATATAACTTAAAGTTCAATACCTTACTATAAACTCCTCATCTTAATATAAATATAATTGCACTCCTCTGTTTCTAAGCATTCAAATTGAGTGGAAGTTACATTGGTTAAAAGAGAAGAAATGTACCAGTGCCAGAGAAATTTTAGGTGTCTATCAGCGTCTAGGAAAGTTGAGACAATTCTCCTTGTTTTCACCCAAATGACTATGGTCCAAACACATGCAAAGTCTATATTAGAGGTTCTTAAACGTTTGCATGAATGATGCTCACCAGGATAATCACAGAGCGCCAGGCCCCACCTCAAGTGTTTCCAATTCAGTAGATCAGGGGGTTCTCAAGAATTTGCATTTTTAAAAAGTTCCAGGGTAAGGTTCATCCTGCTGATTCACTTTGAAAGACCCTGTCTTTGCAAACCACTAGACTGTGCTATGACCTATTTTTGTCTCTGATTTTTTATAAATATTGCTTGCTCAGTATGGAAGCTTTTCTCCCAATTCTTCACCTCTTACTCATTTTTTCACAATTCAGTATTTCATAGCATTTTTATTTTTTTGTTTCTCCTGTGTTATATAAGCATTGTTGGAACATTCAGGGGTTTTTAGTTTGTTTCTTCATTTGTTCTGATACTCTCACTATAATGTCTACTATGGTGTTACAGCAAATTGTAAGTTTTTGGTATCTGTTGTATAACTTGGACCTCTGATATTTTAGAACAATTTTTAAAATGAAATTTTCAAATATTGGCCATTTGCATTATTTTGACAAAAAAATCTTATCTTTATACTTAACCAATCTGTTTGATGATTTGATGTTGCATGGATTTAACCCAAGCTACAAAGACATTATGATATTATCTTATTTATTTTCATACGCAATTCCCAAACATTGCTTTGAGGTAACATCAATCTACAGTAGTTGATGATGGAGGAAATATTATCATTCATATTTCTCAGAATATGGAAGAAATATTAATCATCATGATTATTATTATGATATTGAAGACTAAGAAACATGTTATCTAACAAGTCAAAAAAAGAGATGAAAATAGAGCCCAGGTAAACTGGCAGCATTTACTGTTTTCTTTTATCAAATCCTTCTTCATTTACTTCATAGCGTATGTGTCTTCCAAGTTATTTTATCCAATGTATTCCAGCCTGAAAAAGAGCTGAAGTTAACTTGGGTATATATTGGTATACACATATTGCCGCAGTCACGTCTGGATCCCAGTTCTGCCACCCACTAATAAGCTGTTCCCTGTTGTGAAGTAAAAATGTAAAGTGTAAAACACACCAGAAACGTGTTCTGCTATAACAGCAAATCTGAAATAAACAGAATCTTTTTTAAAAAGCAAGATTGTAGGAGTGCAGAGAGCATTTTGTATATGATTTTAATACAAAAAATATTTTCCTGGTAAAACCTTATGTGATTTACCAAATACATAAGAGACAACAGAGGAAAGCTGTGAAGGAAGCTGTATACACATCTTGGGGCTCTGATTTAATCAGAAATTGCTTGAGCTTTGGCTCCTGAGATTTTTAATCAAAATGTTACTTTTTCTAATGAATATGAATGTATTCATATTTATGAATACATGGATATACATGATTCACAAATACATTGATATACATAAAGGAGAAAATACATTTTAGTATATACTGTATCTTTTTAACACAACATGAAAACAGAGTAAAACTTTCAGTTTAATCAATTTATTATTGAACTGCAAAAGGAAAATTTCACTGGTTACTTGTGAAAACAGCAAGGAAGATCTTATTCAAGACTATTAAAATAGACGTCAAGACTATTCCAACAGTGAAGAGAAATTGAACTCAACTTCACTGAAACAAAAGACAGGAAGATATTAAAACTATGAAGAGAGTTAATGAAAAAGTATCAGGCGACAGAAGGGGAGGCATGGTCAATGCAAGAAGGCTATCAGTATTTGGTAATTGGTGCTTATCACAATAAGATTCCTACTTTCCCACAGAAACTGGGATATATGGGCCCTATCTTTTTCAATCATTACAGTTCAAAGGGATGATTCCCAGGATCTTGAGAAAGATTTTTGGGTATAGAATATTTACAACTCAAAGAAGCAGTGAAATAGTTTAAATGGGAAGTTTTCTTTTCTTTTTTTTTTTTTTTTTCAAGACTCAGAAAAATATTTTATTTTGAAAATATTTGCCTGTTCTCACATACTCAGTGTTTAACCTATAGCTAGCTATCTTTTTTTTTTTCTTTTTTGTACTTTAAGTTCTGGGATACACGTGCAGAACGTGCAGGTTTGTTACATAGGTATATATATGCCGTGGTGGTTTGCTGCACCCATCAACTCATCATCTACATTAGGTCTTTGTAGTAATGTAATCCCTCTCCTAGCTTCCCATTCCCTAACAGGCCCTGGTGTGTGATAGTCCCTTCCCCGTTTCCATGTGTTCTCATTATTCAACCCCCACTTATGAATGAGAACATGTGTTTGGTTTTCTGTTCCTATGTTAGTTTGCAGAGAATGATAGGTTCCAGCTTCATCCACGTCCCTGCAAAATACATGAACTCATCCCTTTATATGGCTGTGTAGTATTTCATGCTGCATATGTGCCACATTTTCTTTATCCAGTCTATCATTGATGGACATTTGGGTTGGCTCCAAGTCTTTGCTATTGTGAACAGTGCGGCAATAAACATACATGAGTATGTATTTTTATAGGAGAACGATTTATAATCCTTTCGGTGTATACTCAGTAATGGGAATTGCTGGGTCAAGTGGTATTTCTGGCTCTAGGTCCTTGAGGAATCACCACACTGTCTTCTACAATGGTTGAACTAATTTACACTCACACCAACAGTGGGAGTTGTTCCTATTCTCCACATCCTCTCCAGCATCTGTTGTGTTTTTGACTTTTTAATGATCCCCATTCTAACTGGCGTGAGACAGTATTTCACTGTGGTTTTGATTTGCATTTCTTTAATGACCAGTGATGATGAGCTTTTTTTTCATATGTTTGTTAGCCACATAAATGTCATTTGAGAAGTGTCTATTCATATCCTTTGCCCACTGTTTGATGGGGTTGTTTGTTTTTTTCTTGTAAATTTAAGTTTCCTCTAGATTCTGGAGATTAGCCTTCTGTCAGATGGATAGACTGCAAAAATGTTCTCCTGTTCTGTAGGTTGCCTGTCCACTCTGATGATAGTTTCTTTTACTGTGCAGGAGCTTTTTAGTTTAATTAGATTCCACTTGTCAATTTTCGCTTTTGTTGCCTAAATTGAAAGTTTTCTAAAGAAAATAAGTTCAGGAACTCATAGTCAGAAAAAAAAAACCCTGCCTAAAGTTTGGTCAGCCTGAGAGTAATGTTATCATCCTATTGGCTATTATATATAATGCATAGTTTGAACAAAATAAATTATTATTATAATATTAAAAACATTGCACTTTTTAATACAATTTGAGCTAAGTTAAAATTAAGTGGCACACTCTGTAGTTCCAGCTACTCAGGGCCTGAAGCAGGAGAATCACTTGAACCTAAGAGATGGAGGTTGCAGTGAGCTGAGACTGTGCCATCGGACTCCAGCCTGGGTAACAAAGTTAGACTCTGTCTAAATCAATCAATCAATCAATCAATCAATCAACTATTGAAGCTCTCTTGAACACTTTTTAATGTTTTCTTTAGGATTCAAAATTTAGAATACAAAATACTTTAGGGCTTTCCTTTGAAAAATCGTACAAATGTAAAACGCCAATAAGTAAATAATTCTGTTATGAAAATGTTGAGTCTGGTTGGAGAAAAACAATGCAGGAGATTGTTCTTTTATTTCTTTAATATCATACTTTTTATTTTCATCAATACCATCAGTATTGAATTCTAAACTGTTAGAAAATCTAATTTACATTATATGAGCTTTTACAAATAGTACAACTACGAACACTGGGTAACTGAAACAATAATAATGATTTACATTTTCAAATTTTTAAAAAAGAGGCACAATACAATATTTAGTACCATCAAATATATAGTCTTGTAAAAGTGATTTTTTTCTCTATTGCCTTCAGATCAGATATATTTATATGAGTAGTTAAAAGACCCCAACTTTCGACTGAAGTTTACTATTTTAATTTCTGCTAGTGAAATCATACTATTATATTCTTTAAATTATATGGAAGAAATTTAAATTATTTGGCTTGTCTCTAATAATTTATTGTGAAATTATTAGAACTTAAAAAGATCAAAAGAACTGAAAGAAATAAGGTTGTGTAAAACAGACAAAAAGTACAGAGCTGAGTAATTTGGAGTAAATCTTCAGGACACTCTTGACCTTTAATCTCCATTAGGTTCTATGCAAAAACAAAAGCAAAACCAAAAGAAAGAAATAAAAACACTGATCAAACAAACACACAAATATAAAATATATGTAAATTATTGTGTCTCTAAGGAGAAAAGAATAGGAAAAGAAAAAAAAAAAACTTTCCTGGTTGATTGCCATTTTTCCTGGAGAGACCTGAGATTTATTGTCTATCAGAACAAAATTAGTCTGTGCTTTGAAAATGCTCCAAGTCATCTGGCTGTAGCACTTCCAGGCTCCTTCAGAATAAGACTGAATTGAATACATCAAAGGTCATAGGAGTAAATGACAATAATAGCTCTATGGTAATATTGATAATGAGGCATATAATGAACTGGACTTCATTTTGGAGATTCTCGGTGACCAAAAAGAGAATTGCAAATGAAGTGGAAATTTAGGGAAGATTAGTTAAGGGTAAAGAGAAGAGTATATTTTAAAAGGTAAAATTTCAGGTTAGTTGCAATTAGGTGTAATGAGATTCCACTGTTAAGTGAAAAATCCATTAAATGACAGAAATAATTTAAATAATGAGAAATTCTATGAGATGAGACAGCAAAGTCCGTATATCTAGAAAAGGTGGCCTATCCTGACTTCAGTTCCTGAAAACCACAATGAATCTATTTCAACCACAGTCTATTTTGATCAATTTTACTAATGATCAAATAACCCAGTGATATGTCAGATAATCCAAGAACATTTTATTTAACTATACTGTGTTTATTGTTAATATTTTGTTGAATTATTATTGATCAAATTATCAGGTATATTTTATCATTTTGATATATGTCAGTGACTGATAACCTGAACTTACACAGTGTGTTTGATCAAGCTTATGTTATAAATTTTTGTGTATCTAATGATGTGAGATGATCTATCTATCCATCCATCCATCTATCTATCTATCTATCTGTCTGTCTATCTATCTATCTATTTATCTAATGGTTAATATTATGTGTCAATTACTTGGCTAAGAGATGCCCAGATAGGTGGTAAAACATTATCTCTGATATGCCTGTGAGGGTGTTTCTGGAAGAAACTAGCCTTTAAACTGGTAAACAGAATAAAGAAGATTGACCTCATCAATGTGGGTGAACATTATCCAATCCACTGAGGGACCAATATAACAATTAGGTAGAGGAAAGGCAAATTTGCTCTTTTCTTAGTCTGGGACATTCATTTTCTCCTGCCCTCAGTATCGAAGTTCCTGGTTATAGGACCTTCCAGTTCTGGGACTTAACACAAGCACTACCCACTCCCAACCACCCTGCTCCCCTACTCTGGTTTTCAAAACATCAGAACTAGATACAAACAGAATTATGTTACCACCTCCTTTCATGTTTTTCCAGATTACAGATAGCAGATGGAAGAACTCCTCAGCCTCAACAACTGAATGAGCTAATTCTCATTGATATACATTTATATATTCTATTGGTTCTGTGTATATATTCTATTGGGTCTGTATATATATGCACACACACACACACACACACACATATATGTATGTATATATATATATGTGTGTGTGTATATATATATATATATATATATATATATATATATATATATATATTCTATTGGTTCTGTTTCTCTGGAGAAGCCCGGATAATCATCTATTATCTATCTATCTATCTATCTATCTATCTGCTGTCTAATTTACATAGAAAACAACCACTAAACAATATTAAAATGAAAATAGTAATGATTCACCAATGTACTTTCTTGTTCTTAAAAACCCACTTTTCCACGCACAGTGTTGTTTTTTATTGGTACGAACAGTTCCACTCCACCATTTACCATCTGTTTGCATTTCAACAAGCCTATTATCCTTTCTGAACTTCAGTTTTCTCACTGGTGAAATGAGGATGGTGATGCCATTCTCAGAGAACTGTTTGAAGGAGTAAATGAGTTTATTCAGATTATGCCAAATCAGGGGAATGGAGGACGCTGGGAAGTGGAGCATCTAGGGAAGTTTGCTGATGTTCATAAACAAAATAAATAACTGGAAGCGACTCGCAAAAGGATTTAGTCCTTTTCATCATGTACAGATAAGGAAACTAAAGATCATAGGTATAACGATTTACCATGCTGTTATATACATAGCTTGTTAGAAACCATGGCAATATTAAAATCTATTATTCCTACTTTTTAAGTCAGTGCTCAGAATGCATTTCTTTAGTTATTCTAGGTAATTGTACTTAGGTAAATAGCATTAACTGTGATCAAAATAAATTATCCTACCATGAGTGTTAGCAAGACACTTTAATCTCCACTCCTGAATTCTCAATAATTCTCAATATTTTTATAGAGAGTTCCATGCAAACTTCCAGTTCTATGTGTATTTTATGTTTCATTTTTATATTCTGAAAACTCAGTAAAAGTTTAAAATTAACTTTAAGAAAGCATACAATTATTTTCAGTGTATAGTTTTAAGCAAGTGGTTTCTTCAGGAAGAAAAGGTCAGTTCAGTAAACATACATATTTTTCTGCATTCAGGGCAATATTAAAATAATTTGTAACACTTAGAATCTAGAAAGAAAATGAGTAGATTAATCCATTTAATTATCCTGGAAGCATTCAGTGCATACACACACATGTGCACACAATGTAATCATTTAATCAATATTTGCTGTGAATAAGCTTAATAGATGGCACTAGGGAAAAAGCTCATTGTAAAGTGGATGCTGGAGTAAGTGCTGCAGCTTTTTAGATTTTTCTTCTTATGGTCCTCCCTCCCCTTTTCTGATTGGATAATACAAGAATGATTTATAAATTTGGGCAGAATTTTTGAGTCATGAGTATGAAATATTTTGTGCTAGTTCCTTTTAATTTTGTGGAAAAAAAATGGAATTATTTTTTACATGCTACTTTATCATGCAAAAAGGGTATTTTATCATCTGATAAGTTTTAAACATATGCCTCTTATAGACAGTTATCTTCTGGCAGACAGATACCTTCTTTTTATTGACACAATTGTCTCACCCAAACAAAAATAAACTAGTATTTGTATATAATAACATATTTTAAAATAATGCATCTAGTTCTTTATTATATATTTACCTAAAATCCCTGATAATCCTTTACCTATATATACAATAATTAAATACTAATTACCTCTCTTAAAAAATTAAGTTTACGTACTATATTTTGCAGTGTTTACCTATCAATAGTTAATTACTTCTTAGTAATTAACATTGCTAATTTATAATGTATGTGTTCTTTTAAAACAACTGTTTAATACAAGAAAATAAATGTAATTACTTCACGTGCAAGTTATTAACAAGGCATTATTTTCCTTTTTGTAGCTGAGATTTTGTTTTCTTTCAATTTTTTTGTTTTCTTTCAACATATTCTCATACATTTTCCAGCTGAAATAGCGAGAGACATTACAAGTATAGATAATCTCAAAGATCATCATCAATTAATGAGACACAGTTCTTGTGGTTAGCAATTCAGAATGAAGAGAGAACAAGCAATTATATTCTTGACTGAAAACTGGTGATTGACTCCCTGGAAGCCTTACTAAAATATCATTTTCTGTATGGCTTTCTCCTGGGCCCTAGTAATTGAAAATGTCAGCAGTAATTTGTTGAAACACATTCTATCCTGTAATATTGTCTTGTGGCCTAAATTTGAATAATATATTGTTTTTAATAGCAACTCTGCAGTGTAGTTGAAATAAGTTCCATTTAACAGATTAATCGGTGTTGAGGAAACAACATATCCATTGATCCTCACATAAATTACAAAAGCCAGCTTAAATTTTTCTCAATCTTGTTCGACAAGAGACTGTCAAAAGCAAAATACCATAAAACACTCACTTGCAGTGAAAACACGTTTCTGATTTACTGAATCCATCTCGCTCAATTGCCCTAAAACTTTAAGCTCTTCATACTTCACGTGGTCTTCTCTAATTGTGTTTTCACTAGCTTTGGATTTATAATATAAGCTGGCCTGTGGGTCAAAGGGAGGATATTAGAAAATCAGTTGAGGCCTGGCGTGGTGGCTCAGGCCTGTAATCTCAGCACTTTGGGAGGCCCAGGCCGGTGGATCACGAGGTCAAGTGATCGAGACCATCCTGGCCAACATGGTGAAACCCCGTCTCTACTAAAATATAAAAATTATGTGGCCGTGATGGCGCACCTCTGTACTCCCAGCTACTCAAGAGGCTGAAGAAGGAGAATTGCTTGAATCCGGGAGGCGGAGGTTGCAGTGAACCAAGATTGCACCACTGCACTCCAGCCTGACGCCTGGCGACAGAGCAAGACTCTGTCTCAAAAAAAAAAAAAGAAAAAAGAAAAAAAAAGAAAAGATCAGTTGAGAACACACAAAAGGCAAGCTGAATAGGAACATTTCAACTTAGACATGGAAATAATATTTTGCATACATAGTAATGGAAGGAGAAAGGAGATGTATGCAATTTCAAACCTTAACAAACATATCTTCCATTACTCTTAATGACTCAAAGGCTTTTGTTTAAATTTCCACAGGAATGTAATGGTTTATTCCGTAATGAGTCAGCAGGGGGCAGAAGGTATCACTGAAAAATGACTGAAGTAGCTTGAGCAAATTCTTTCCCAGTGGGTTTCCTCATAAACTCTTTTAAGAACGAAACTGTTACCAACAAATCGCTGTCTGTCTCTTTTTGAGTGTTTTCTTACACCTGATTTGGAAATGAACTCATGTAAAAAGTAAACAATTCTTCTCAATCTCCCCAGAGAATACTTGTTTAGTTTATTTTCGATGGGACAAATTTAATCCATGTAACTAAAAACCCTTTATTGGGACATCAATAATGACATATTTGGACTTAAGTGAGCCTTTTATCTTGATTTAAACACCTTTGAATTTGATATGGGTGACATTCTCACCCAGTTCCACATGAAGGAAAGATATTTAGCCATGAATTTTAATTTGGCTATGAATTTGAGTTTAAAACATTTAGAACATAGACTACTTAGAAAGCCAATGCTCTGTAAAACAAATACTAAAACATTAAAATTAGTGTGATGTCTTTACTTAAAAAAAATGCTTCAAGGAGGGTATTTGCTTTTGTTTGCTTTTGTTCTGCTTTGGGTTCTGAAGTCCATTTAAACTATAGCACTATGAAAATCTCCTTACAGCAGTGGTTTACTATGTAATAATGGTAGCTGATTATATCATAGAGCCACACAATAATAATTTGCAATCTGTCATGTGTGAAATCTTGCACTGAGGCAGATAAACTCTGGCTGCTGAAGTTTGCTCTGTGTCATTGCATTGAATGTAATAGCACAGATTGTCTAACAATATATAATGAAAACACTGTTTTTTCCTATGAGAAGAAATTTGATCACTCTAAATTATCATGCTGCCAAATGTTTTAAATATCTTTAAAAATAAGTTTAACTGGAACTTTAGATATTAGTTAAAATGATTCACCACAATTGCAGAGAATCCATTAGGAAGGAGAAAAAAAAAAAAAACTGCTCTTGTGATCTTGTGATTTTTTTACAACCTCAGGATGATTTGAATAAATATCATGTTCAGTGCTATCCATGATCCTATCCTATTGCCTTTTATTCTGTATTGGATATGAAAAAGATGATGAGGGGAGTTTACAAATGAAACAATCCATGCCACTCACATGCTGAATAACATTATCATGGATCTTATCTGCCTATGAGACTAGAAAATTCAAATTGTTCTGCAGACTGACCCTCAGGTAAAAATGAAGTCACTCTCTCGCTCTCTCTTTTGTTTGTTTGTTTTTTTTTTTAACTGTTGTGATTTTTAAAAAGCTTCTGGCTGAATTCCTGCTACATATCTATGTCACAACTTACAAACACTTCAGTAGACTGTAATCAAAATTTAATTGCTCCTGTTGGTGAAAATTTCCCTAGATTGTTCAGTAATCATAAAATTATCTTTACGTACATAAGGCTTGAAGAAAAAATGTCTGTGTATAAATTTTATTCCTGTGAAATGTGTTTGAAACTTGGCTGCAGGTAACTAAGAAATACAAAATATGAGAAACTGGTTTGGGGAGAAGTTTACATGAGTTGCAAGGCTTGCTCTCAGTATGTATAATGCTTACAGAATTGCAAAGAGGTCTTGGGATTCATTCAGTTAGTTTAGGATGAACAGGATTTGTCCGATTGTCTCTTTGGAAAGGATGTGGTAACTAAGATACCCTGATAAGACAGATACCCTAGTTAAGTTGAGATATGCATTGGGATTTATAGACAGCAGCATATTTTCTAGAAATTGGGTACTTTCAATAAAAAAGGGGAAGTTATGAAAAAAGAAAATATTGATTAACAGCTCACTTTTCTGAGTGAAATATCTACTAATATAGAATTTTTGTGGCAGTATCATATTTCTTAGTTGAAGGATAGGCCAATTACTACAGCAAACACAGATATTTAATCCATAATAATTAATAATAATAACTAAAATTTCTTGAGCTAGAACATTCCAGAATACTTTCATATGTTGTCTTATTGTAATGTCATAACAAATTTAAGAGACTAATAATAATTTTATGACCATTTTCTAGATGTGAATATTGAGGCAAAGAGAGATTCAAATGCTCCGTGTTCTGACAGGTAGTAAGTTGTGGACCTGAAATTTGTATCTAAGAAATCTGACTTTTCAAGATTCTGAGTTTCGTAATTTAGACTCCCTAGTAATATTTATAATGCTATTTATTGAGAACTTTGAAATAGTTGGCAAACTTGCATTCTGATTTCCTGTTGGTAGTTAATATTTGGGCCATTGACATGTCATTAAACAGCTTTTGGTCTTATATTAATAATGGTCAAAAATTGGAGTAACTAACACTGAAATTGTCTACTCTGTTTCAGTTAATTAACATGCACAATATATAGGACATTTCCAAGCATGTTTGAAAGTTTTCCATATGTCTCTTCTGATAAAGTTGAGTAAACTGGTTGGTGAGATTATATAACATTAAACAACAAAATGTAGATCACCACATAAGGTAAAAAAAGCTTTGAGTTATGTTTAGCTGTGCCTTTGAGGAAAAAGGTAAAAATAGTTTAGGTGAAAACCTACGGTAGAAGTCACAAATATTCTATAACACGAGTATTCTATTGTCTCTAAATTGTAAAGTTATAGCATGGTTCTATATTTTTCTTATTTGAATAATAGAATGCTTATTATTCCTGTGAAGTATGTTTAAAACTTAAATGCAACTAACTAGGAAATACAAAATACGGAAAACTGGTTTGGTGAGAAGTTTAAATGAGTTGCAAGGCTTGCAAGGCTTGCTGTCAGTATATTTATTACTTTATAAAAATATTAGGCTTTATAATATTAGGCCAAGAAAATATATATATATATATATATATATATATATATATATATATATATTAGGCCTTTATATATTAGGCCAAGAATATATATATATGTATATATAATATATATGAATATATATTAGGACAAGAATATACTATATTATTACATATATAATATAATATAGTAAGAGTTGTCCTATACTTTATTTTTCACTTTCTACATTGCATGACTATTATTTATGCATTTTCTTTTATTCCATAATAGTCTCATCTGCTTGTGATCAAGGTCCTGATTCACATGATATATTGATCAACAATATACATGGAATAATAATAAAATTAAACAAGATACATTGAATATTTACTATGTATCAGAGATTGTGCTAATTATTTCATGTTCAATACTTGATGTAATCTTAACAACAACATGAAGTCCTGATACTATAAATAACTAGTTTAAGTTTATATAATACTAAGTGGTGATCACTTCTATAAACTCCAGAGTTTAAAGTGGAAGAATGTGTTGTGGAGAGTGTGGTGAATGAACAGATGTATGTCTCTATGAATGAATCGCATGGTTCCCAATTACATTTTATGTTGCATATGGACTAGTTTTCCTGTTTGTGTTTGCTCTAACTTTCATAACATGTTTCCTTATATTTTGGAACTCTTTCTCACTAGCTGCGTTTTTTTTTGTTTTTTTTGTTTTTTTTTTTTTGTCCAGGATATAAACAATTAAATATTCTATTCCCTTGTGACTGTTTTGAAGTTTCTGTGTCATTGCTTACAGTCCAAGCATTTACTGAGTTTTTGGTAAACTGCCAAAAGATTTTGCTGTCATAAGCAATAGGATTTGAGAAAAGTTCCCCCAACTTGTATAAGACTTTATATCTTCTTTTATTATGGTGTGTTTATGTGTGTGTGTGGGGGGGTATTTGCGTGTGTGTTTGTGTGTGTGTGTGTGTGTGTGTGTGTGTGTGTGTGCTTATATGAATCATGTTAAGAAGCCAATGTAGTGACTTGGGGAGAAATATTTTATTATTGCTTTAATTTTTAGGGCAGTACTACTTGATGAAATTTGTTGTCATTTCTATTGGGAACACTTTATTCTTTTATGTGTTTTGCATCACAGAGAAGGGATGGAAAGTACAACCACAAAGTAAACAAAATATGTATGTTTTAAAATGTGCAATTTAGGCATGATCTTAAATAGGACCTCTGACATGGTGAGATTTCCAATGTTCTGATCATTATTCCTCCCAACAAAGAGAAGTGGACACAACTTATGTTAAAAAAAAAAAAAAAGATTGATTGCACTCATTAAAAAATATGTTTTCAATGCTTGTCTGTCAAATAAACTAAAATCAGATTTAAAAACATTAAGATTTTAGCATAATGGTGATGGTATGTTAGACTTAATTAAAAAATTGAAATTATTTCTATAAATTGTATGACCTAGATATATTAGTGATATGAAATTAAAAACTTATAACTTTGTAACTTACATGTGTATAAAATGAGACAGAATGTGAGAATTTCAGTCTGGAATAATCATAGGTATTCTGTTGTTATTTTGTGTGTTTTTATTTTCATTTATTAGGTTTTTTTATTATGCAAGAGCTATAAGCATTTAAATAAAATAAAATTTAGAAGTATCATTTTGATTTAAGAAGCATGTAGATTACTAAAACATATCAATTCAAGTTTCTTTTAAATTTATTAAATTGTTAGTTTGAGAAGTCATCGTAAATTGGCCCACTGAACAACTTATTACTAAAATTATTTTTAGAATATAGTTCAAGATAGCTGAAATAAAAACCATTAGGATAATGCTGCATCATATAATCAAATAAAAACTCTAAAAATACAAATAATTCATGGCAAATTCTAATACTGTACTTACTATAGCTGAGAGACAAATATAAATTAAATAATATTTTTTGTGTAGTTCGATTGATAAAAGTATCATAATTATCCTCCTTTTATAGGTGTAAGAACGAAAATAATGAGAGGTATAGGAAGATTACCAAAGGTCATGTCTTTATCAACAGAACAACTGGGATTTGAATTAGGTATTCAGGTTCAGTGTTTGAGCGTTTATTCAGCTTAATGTGTATTATCATCTAAGACAGAGTACCCGTAGCTAACTTTTGACCCAAGGAAGAAGACTTGAGTTGCTCTTTTTCTCTTTAAGTTATTCCTTTCTTCCTTCCTCCCTCCATCCCACCTTCTCTTCCACCCTCTTTTCCTTCTTTACTTTTTCTTTCTTTTCTTCTTAGACAATTAAAGATAAAAAATAATATCTAGTGAAATAAAAAATTGCTTCAATTTGACCAGGCAAATCAGTAACAAATTACAACATAGCATCCATAAGCTTATTTAAGACAGTACTTTTGTAAGTAACTTACCCTGAGGCATCACAAAAACTATCTATTGAAGTAGTAATTGACAGGCTTTGGATCAAATACAGTCACTGAAAATGATGCTTAGATGAAATTTCTGGAGTCCTCACAACAGAAATGCTGGGTTTTTTTTTAATTGAGCAAATAGGAAATTTTAGAAGAGCTTACATCCCAATGTTAGAAAATCACATCTTTTCAGGACAATGTTATGTCATCCTGCAGTCAATTGACCTTCATTGTCCTCAGTAAGAATTAATTAACATATTGAAATAAGATGACAGATCAGTAAGAAACTTTACAGTAAAACAATATAAATATTAATGTATGAACACAGCAATGCTAAACTGTTTGACATTTTTTGTATTTTATCTATATGAGATGCTATTGTAGTGGTTAACAGAATTTAGAGAAGATAGTCTTGGTTCAAATCTCAGTTTCCCACATTTCATCTGCGCAAACTTAGGAAATTTACTTAATCTCTGTATTTTAACATGTTCATCTGTAGAATAGGGTTACATTAAGATCTATCTCAAAGTGTATATATGTGAATATAGATTCACACATATATACTCGTAATAGGCCCTGGCAACTAGTGAGAATGTAAATGTTAACATTGACAATGTATAGGAGACAATATAAGACAGTAGTTACAAACCATCTGTAGCATCATGCCCTTTTGTTGTAAGACCTGGGTCTGTTGTTTACTAGACACGTAACCTCGATCAAGTTACCAAAACTTTCTGGACCTCAGATTTTTCATCTGTAAAACCAGTATAATTGTAAAACCTAATTAATGCTGTTGTAAGAATGTAGTAAATACAAATGATCTGGACTTATGTAGAGAGGTGAATTAAAATGTTTTGTGGTTTATTTCACCCTAGTTAATATATTCTTTTATATTAATATTTGTAAAACTCATATTTGCTTTGGATTCTCTTTAAATCACATATATTTAAACCTATAAAACTTTTGCTATTAACACCTATACAAATTGAAATTCAATTCTGAAGCTTACTTCTAAAACATTTCCTTTTCTATCATGTACCAATTGTTGCCTGTTTCAATGAAAAATAAATTACAATGTCATATAACATTGTATAAAATTAAACCTGATCATAGCATTCTGAAGAGCATGCTATATATGCAAATTTGTGTGTGATGGGACAAGGATCAGGACTGGGATTGATGATCAAAGGTGACTTTAAATCTCTATAGGGAGAAAAATAAATTATTTAGCACATGAAATTTAAGTAGTAGTTTATAGATAATTTAGTATGTTATATCTTCTTTGAAATAGGTATTTTATAGCCCATTTGATTGCCTCCATTGCTCTAGCCTTGCTTAACTATGGAAAATGCAATATTCTTATCAGACAGCATTTTACTCCTGCATAAACCAGCTGAAAAGAGCTCATTTCTTTATGATGTAGCTGATACTGTATGCTACATAATTTTGAATAAGTACTACACAATTTTGAATAAGTTTGCATCTATACTGTATCAAATATGCATCTATAAAGTTGTACTTCATTTCATTAGGTAGCTAGAAGTAACTGCTATGTATAGATGTAGAATTATAAATTAGGCAATCAGCAACTACCTAGTATTTGTGAAAACTAAACTTTATATCCAAAAATACACTAAGGCACTATATGAGTGATCAAAATAAAAGATTGTCTCTTCATCCACAAAGACCTAAAGAAACTAAGTGAAAACCAATTAAGATATAAAGAATGAGATGCTATTTTTATGGGTAATAGAATACAGAGAATGAAGAACTCACTGTGGCCTAAAATTCAATGGAAGGGGTCAGGAGTGAATACTCAGGGAGAAGAAAGAAACTGAAAAGCATAAGACCCCCTTTGATCGAAAAGAATCCAGACAAAAGGAATCCGCACAAATTTGTAGTTCTTGAGGTGACTTACAAGATTAAACATTGGGAGATGACCTGAGCAAGCCCCGAAGAAATCATCGGGGATCAGAAAAGGAAAAGAGAGACAAATTTGGAAGGAAAAAAAAATTCTTAAGAAGTTAAGATGAATCCTCTGTGTAGATACAGAAAGTGAGAGTTAAGAAAAAGAAGCCACGGATTTCTAGAAAAGTTTTCAAGTTTTAGTGTGCAGAAATAAAAAAATAAGATATATTTATATGTCAAAATTACATTTAAAATGATTTTTGGAACAATTTGGATTTGGAATACAATGAAAATACAAGTACTTTTTAATAATATGGTAAAAAATACAAAAGGGAAAAACACATACTTATTTTTCAAGAAGTGTTACAATCATAATTAGTGGTTAAATAAATGCTATTTAAGTGCTGCTTATTTCCCTTTGCACTTAGAATGAAAATATTCTCTTTCATTTTTTAAGGTTATATAATGCTTTTATTGAAAACTTTATGATGTGTTTTCACATTCACCATAATTTAGTAACAACTTTGAGAAATTAGTATAATATTAGTTATCTTTTCTCTTGTTACATTTTTGAGAGACAGGAAATATTAACATTGAGATATTAAAAGGTTTGACCACCATAAGAAGAATCACAAGTGACAGATAAAACTCAGAAAATCTGAATTCTAATGATACGATGTTTTCATCTGTATACTATGTTCTTTATTTGGGATGATTTGTATATATTAAATATAGTATAAATAATATACATGAATATACAGTATTCTGCATGTATATATTACATATACTTTATGTGTGAATTTTTAATTAAAATATATGTTTTAATTTTCTTAACTTCAATTATTTTTTATTGTTTCTTAAAGATTCAGTAGCTTTAAATCATCTTCAGGTTTGTGACAATTGGTTTTTCTCAACCTAAATTTGTCACCCAGGCTCACCAAAAGATATTCTATTGGTAAAGGTCAGCAGGGCTTAGAGGATCTGAGACCATGATAAGTCTGAATTTTTCAATAATATAGATTTTAAGTCCCGATTCTTTAACAATGACCCAAGGATCTAAGGCTATAGAACAATTAATGGCTTTACCATGTGGAGGCTGTATTCTTAAGGGGCATTGAAATAGTACCTCTGGCTCAGAGACAGCAAGAGGAGAAAAAAGAGGAAAAAAAAGATAACACAAGAGAAGGACAACACGATTTGGATGTATTAACAACACGAAGTAGTTTTACCTTTTCACAATTTTCATTGGTGTCAACTATAGAATGCTTTGGTGAAGCAATGTTTAAGTTCAAGTGGAAATTTGAAGCTTCTTCATCCCAATTAAAGAACGCAGATAATTGAACAGTCTGATATTTTTTTTTCTCATTTTGGTCTAGAACACCTCTCAAATAAACAATCTTGCTTATATTCCAAATTATCCAAAGCAACTACTGCAAATCCAAATTGTCCCTGGTGAAATTATGCCAGTCAGAAGAATCATGTGATTTAAGAATAAGGAGAAAACATGAAGTAGGCAGGCCTTTGTCCAAGGAGAAGAAGTGCAGTTTTAGAATTAAAATCCAGTGAGAACTTGAGTGTTGGAAGGCCAGTGCTTATGCAGAATTGTATCTCCAGAACTTGGTAAAAAATCAATGTTTCCCAATTAGAGACCAGACCAAACCTACCGGCCCTATACAACAATATTTCCAGTGAGCCTCAGGGGTTAGCAATGGCCAAAATAAGATTTTTTTAAACAGTTTTATTGCAGCATAGCTATGCATTAACAAATAAAGTCTGTCATGGAAGTAATGAACATATCCACCATCACAAATTTTTCCTATAATTCTTGCCTTTCACACTTCAAACAATCACCCTCCTCATTTCTAGGCAGCCACTAATCTACTTGTTTGATCATAAATTAGTTGCATATTCCAGACTTTTATATAAATGTAGTAATGCGGTACATATATTTTGTCTCACTTCTTTCAGCCGCATAATTATTTGTAGCATCATCTATGTTATTGAGTTCTAAAGAATATTGTGCAGTATGACTATGCCACAGTTCCTTTTTACATTTATCTAACGATGGATGTTATGGACTAAATATTTGTGTCCCTCCACAAATGTATAGTTTGAAGCTTGAACCCTCAGCATTGTTGTATCTGGAGATGGGAACTCTAAGGAAGTAATTAAGGCCATAAGTGTGAGACCCGAATCCAATAGGATTAGTGTCCTAAAAGAAGACACCACAGAGTACTCTCTACCCATGAAAGCACAAAGGACAGACCATTTACATATTCATGAAAAAAGTGGATGTCTGCAAGTAAACAGGAGAGCCTTTACCAGGAAACAAATTGTTTGGCACCTTGATTTTGCACCCTCCAGTCTCCAGAAGGGTGAGAAATAAATTTTGTTGTTTAAGCCACCTGGTCCTTGATATATTGTTAAGGCAGCCTGAATGGAATCAATAAATTGATGTTTGCAATACTGACAGGTTCTACTATTAAAAATAAAGCTATCACAAACATCCATGTACAAATAAGGTTCCTATCTTTAACAAATAAAAGTAAACAATAATATTATTTAGCAAATATCTTATTAAATTTGAATTATTTCTAATTGCTTATACATATGTTCACAGAGACAAAACAATAATACCATGCTTATTCTAAAAAATATTCCTTGTTTATAACCAATTATAATTGTCTAAATTACATACTTCTTTATTTTTTCGCCTAAGAATTTTGCTCTCCTTAAATGTTATTTTTTTTGGCATAATTTGTAAATAAAATTACTTGCTGTGGGTCTATGTTCCATTTACATTGCCACTGATTGTGTCTATCTTTTTTATTCATTTGTTCATTGAACATTCGCTAATGACTAAACACAAGCATTAGCATTATAAGTTGATATACTAAACTTTCTAGCATAAAATTTATAAATATGACAATTAGCCCTTCAAATTTGATTTGTTGACTCACAAAATATTATTCATGGAATAACTTGTGTTTCTTTTATTAGAATTATATTGCATCTCTTGATCAGTGACTTTTTAAAATGTCAATGAAAGGAATATTGCCATCAATTTTTATTCCTTTGTCAACACTGCGTGTGATAATTTCCCTTGTTTCCCTGCTGGAAGAGTATTTAGTAACATCTAGCTAAAATAATCAATTTTTCAAGGGCTAAAATTTATTTTAAAAATAGTTATGGCAAATACTGTGATAATTTTTAAACTAAAGTTGAAATTTCTTTTCCTATATATAAATTACATTTTTCCTTTTAAAGGAAGCCCTGACATTTAAAGGGTTTTATTTTTAAATAAATTCTTTATTTAACACATTCAACAAGTTATTTTAAGTAATGCAGCACTTGAATTATTTAATTTGCTTTTCTGTCAATTTGCATAATCTTACTGCTTTTAAAGAGGTATTGAAAACTGTGCATAATCTTTATCGCTGGATAAATTTTAATTGCTAGATTACTTTAATCACTAGATTATTTTAAAGGTCAACCAACTGGGTGCAGTGGCTCATAACTGTCATCCCAGAACTTAAAAGAGACTGAGGCTGGAGGATGGCTTGAGGCCAGGAGTTTAAGATCAGCTTGGACAACACAGAGAGACGCTGTCTCTACCAACAATATAAATAAAAAATTAACGTCTGTGCCTGTAGTCACAGCTACTTAGAACAAGATCTTGTCTACAAAATCAAAAACAAAAACAGTTAATAAATATTTTGAAGACATTGGAATTAACGCATGATTTAATGCTTAAGTAAACAGAATTCTCTGAATTTGCAAAGAGGACCAACTATTTTTAATACAACAGAATTATAAATTACAAAATGCTAAATAATTACAAATATTCTTGAATTTCTGAGTTCATACAGTATATAAATCAAGTAAAACTATTTCATGACAATTATTTCAATGTCAATCGAAAGGATATCAGATGCTGTGTGAGTGGTGTTATGCAGAACATGGGCAGAATGTCCAACACCTTCAAGACAATTATTCATTTCTTGCTTCGGTTTTGAGTAAACATTGTACCTTCACACAAACATCCACCAATATTTGTGTTTATCTCAACCAGCAACAGTGTAGGTTTTCTCATTAATGCTAAAGTTATTAGAAAAGTCTCTGAAAAAAATTGCTACTGTTACTGGTCTTATCTTCAAAACATTTTACTTACTCTATGCTTATAAAAATACACCTCTTTCAGGATAAATATTTTAAAATCAAAGGCAATGTTTTTCTGCATTGAAATTACTTGTACCTATGATTATGCCATGAATACAGGGAATGATTGTTATTCATTATTAAAGTTCATTTTGTCCTGGTACATGAAAATAAATTCGCTTGTCTTTTGTGATTCAGAAAACACTTCTGATAGAAATATGCTTAAATAATTATTTGAGCTAAAAGATGAAGGTTGGTATACAGTTTGGAAGGCCATGACATCTTTTATTGCAATTGGTTTATTTTCTTCATCGAGATTTCTCTTAATCAAAAATGTTGTTTAAATCACTTTTTCCGGTCCTGGTTGAGAAAATTGTATCTCTCTTAGGCTTGTCTGTTCGTATATACTGGTCAATGTGTGACTTTCCATGGTTTCTGAGATTGGTGAGTAACTGTATGTTGCACTAAGAGTTTTAAAATAGCTTTTTTTCTCTTTTCCTAATAAATATCTACTGTTGAGAAAACTCGTCACAAAATTTATACTTATGCTTTGACACCTTGACATTCAAACATACAAAAATAAAAGTATAGATAGTAGCAAGCATTGAAAGAATTTTTAAAAACTGAATGTGATGTTCATATGAGCACATATGTTACTAATAATTCCTGACCATAAACTAGGTTGACTCATTGAAAAGTTTACAAAATTGCAAACTAAAAATAAAGTAGTATTGCCATTTAAGTGATCTAAGCACTGGTTACTGTAGTGAAAAAAAATAACTACTGAATTTGTGTAATTTGTCAAAAAAAAAAAAAAAAAAAAAACCTTGAGATTTAGGATGTACTGAAAACCTCAATACCTAAGATAAGCCAAATCATTCAACAAAAGACATGATCGTGTAAACAGGATGCCTGCAAACTTATGTACAAGGCTTTTTATGAATATTCACATTGACTTCTATTGGGTAAAGCCTTACAGTGGAGAGGCTAGATCATATGTGAATATGATAGTATGTAAACATTGGTTATCTAATGTTTGTGAAACTCTCAGATTGGCTTCCAAATTGGTTTTTATCATTTTGGATTCCTGCCAGCACTGTATGAGAGGTCCTGTTCCTCCATATCTTCCCAAAACTCAATATAGTCAGTCTTTAAACTTTTAGCCATTATACATGTATTATTAGCCTTTCATGATCATATTAACTTATAATCTCCTAATAATTAATTGTTGGCCTATGTGTATATGCTTAGCTTGTTTTCTATTTTTTACCTACCTACCTACCTAACTACTTACCTTTCTGCCTAGATTTATCTATAATCTATGTCTGGTTAAGAATCTGTATTTGTACAAAGAATTCGCCATTATTTAGTGTAATATTTGTTTTCTTAAAATTAGTGTTTTAGATTTTTACATATTCTGGACAGAAGTTCTTTATCCAACATATGATTTACAAACATATTTCCCCAGTCATCATCTTGATTATTCATTCTTTTAATGATGTCTTTTAAAGACCAGATTTTAATAATTCTACTCTGTTTCATACCTGGTAATCTTTTATTGGATGGCAGATACTGTAAAATTTTTATTATTGTGTATTGAATATTTTTGTATTCCTCTAATATTCGCAAACCTTACTCCGGAATGCAAGTTATTTTATTTTATTTTTTAATTTTTTTGATCGTATTTTAAATTCTGGGGTCCCTGTGCAGATCAGGCTGGATTGTTGCATAGGTACACACATGGCAATGTGATTTGCTGCCTCCATGCCCCCGTCAACTACATCTGGCATTTCTTCACATGTTATCCCTCCCCAAACTCCCCACCCCGCTGTTATCCCTCCCTTGGCCCCCACAACAACCCCCAGTGTGTTATGCTCTCCTCCCTGTATCCATGTGTTATTGTTCATCACCCGTCTCTGAGTGAGAACATGCGGCGTTTGATTTTCTGTTCTTGTGGCAGTTTGCTGAGAATGATGGTTTCCAGATTCATCCATGTCCCTATAAGGACACCAACTCATCATTTTTTATGGCTACATAGTATTCCATCGAGTATATGTGCCACATTTTCCCTGTCCAGTCTATTATCGATGGACATTTGAGTTGGTTCCAGGTCTTTGCTATTGTAAACAGTGCCACTATAAACATACGTGTGCATGTGTCTTTATGATAGAATGATTTGTAATCCTTTGGATATATACCCAGTAATGGGATTGCTGGGTCAAATTGAATTTCTATTTCTAGTTCCTTGAGGAAGCGTCACATTGTCTTCCACCATGGTTGAACTAATTTACACTCCTACCAACAATGTAAAACTGTTCCTATTTTTCCACATCCTCTCCAGCATCTATTGTCTCCAGATTTTTTAATGATTGCCATTCTAACTGGCATGAGATGGTATCTCAATGTAGTTTTGATTTGCATTTCTCTAATAATTAGTGATGAGCATTTTTTCTTATGTTTGTTGGCCTCATATGTCTTCTTTTGAAAAGTGTTCTTATCCTTCACCCACTTTTGGATGGGTTTGTTTAGTTTTTTCCTGTAAATTTGTTTTAGTTCTTTGTAGATTCTAGATATATTAGCCCTTTGTCAGATGGGTAGATTGCAAAAATTTTTCCCCATTCTATTGGTTGCTGGTTCACTCTAATGATTGTTTCTTTTGCAGTACAGAAGCTCTGGAGTTCAATTTTGTCCATTTGTCTCTTTTGGCTTTTGTTGCCAATGCTTTTGGTGTTTCAGTCATGAAGTCCTTGCCTATGTCTATGTCCTGAATGGTTTTGCCTAGGTTTTCTTCTAGGGTTTTTATGGTGTTAGGTCTTATATTTAAGTCTTTAATCCATCTGGAGTTAATTTTGGGTAAGGTGCCAGAAAGGGGTCCAGTTTCTGCTTTCTGCACATGGCTAGCCAGTTTTCCCAACACCATTTATTAAACAGGGAATCCTTTCCCCATTGCTTGTTTTTCTCAGGTTTGTCAAAGATCAGATGATTGTAGATATGTGGTGTTGCCTCCAGGGCCTCTGTTCTGTTCCATTGGTCTATATCTCTGTTTTGGTACCAGTACCATGCTGTTTTGATTATTGTAGTCCTGCAGTACAGTTTGAAATCAGGTAGCGTGATGCCTCCAGCTTTGTTCTTTTTGCTTAGGATTGTCTTGGCTATGCAGGCTCTCTTTTGGTTCCATATGAAGTTTAAGGTGATTTTTTTCCAGATCTGTGACAAAGGTCATTGGTAGCTTGAAGGGGATAGCATTGAATCTGCAAATTACTTTGGGCAGTATGACCATTTTCACAATATTGATTCTTCCTAACCATGAGCATGGAATGTTTCTCCATCTGTTTGTGTCCTCTCTTATTTCCTTGAGCAGCAGGTTGTAGTTCTCATTGAAGAAGTCCTTTACATCCTTTGTTAGTTTTATTCCTAAGTGTTTTATTACCTTTGTAGTAATTGTGAATGGAAGTGCACTCATGATTTGGCTCTCTGTTAGTCTGTTATTGGTGTATAGGAATGTTTGTGATTTCTGCACATTGATTTTGTATCCTGAGACTTTGCTGAAGTTGCTCATCAGTTTAAGGAGATTTTGGGCTGAGATGATGAGGTCTTCTAAATATACAATCATTTCATCTGCAAATAAAAACAATTTGTCTTCCTCTTTACCTAACTGAATACAATTTTTTTTTTATTTCTTACCTAATTGCTCTGGCTAGAACTTCCAATACTATATTGATTAGGAGTGGTGAGAGAGGGTATCCTTGTCTAGTGCAGGATTTCAAATGGAATGCTTCCAGTTTTTGCCCGTTCAGTATGATATTGGCTGTAGGTTTGTCGTAGATAGTTTTTATTGTTTTGAGATATATTCCTTTGATACCTAGTTTATCGAGAGTTTTTAGCATAAAGAGTGGTTGAATTTTATCAAAGGCCTTCTCTGCACCTACTGAGATACTCAGGTGTTTTTTGTCTTTGGTTCTGTTCATGTGGTGGATTACATTTATTGACTTGCATATCTTGAACCAGCCTAAATGTAAGTCATTTAAAACTGTTTAAATCTTTCCAATTTTTCTTTTAGTATTTGTTGGTGAGATTATAATGACAAAAGTAAGGACATTGTTTCTTAAAATGTTTTAAATTAGCTTTTTAAAGTATTTTTTAGATTTTTCCCCCTAATCACTTTTCTTTAATGAAATTTTTATGCCACAAATTTGGGTATAGTCATTTATAGATTATCGTTCTATAGAGGTGTATAAAATATTATGATTACTAAGATTTACCTGATTCCCCCAAACCAATTTTCACTCCCTGTTGAGAATACATAATACAAAGCTGATTATTTTGTATGTCAAAATTGTATGTCACTACTGACATATAATTCTCTATTATTCTACTCACAGCACCATGAATTCTAGGATTTTCCCATCTACCTGATGGGAACATGCATTCTTCTTAGCCCTGAGTCAGTGCCAGCTACTTTTGTATCTAGTCCTTTTCAGCAGTTCCATCCTTGGCTTTGGGTAATTACCTCCCACTCAGGCACTGAACTAAGTATTTATGGTGAAGCCATTCTCTCTCTGTTTTACACTCCCCATCCTTACACTCCACCCCGTGAACCCTAGCTGCTTTGGTTTCCCCTGACTTCTAGATTTATCTCCATAGGTAATCGGTTAGGTTTAATCTATATTTTCCCTCCCTATTCCTCTTCCTGGAACTGGCAGTCATAAAATTCACCTCATTTGTGTCTTCTTCCTCAGGGAACAGTGTCCTTCATTGCCTGATACCAATGTCCTATAACCATTGCTTCATATATTTTATGTTTTTGGCTTTCTCTAGATGAGAGCATTAATCTTGTCTCTCATACTAGATCTTAGGTTGAAGCAGAAATTTCCCTTTAGGTGGTTTTATTAATTCAAGACAAAGATTGTCAAAAGGGTAATGACTTGTGTATCTGAATAATTTGAACTAGAAGGTGGGAGGGGAAGAGCATGGCTAAAGCTGTTGTTAGTAAAGAAGAAGCAGTCATTGATTGGTAACTTTTGTTAGTTTCACAGTAGTTTCACAGTTTTCTTCTTTTTCTCTACACCCTGATATAGTTTTATAATGAACTTGTTTCTATCTGCCATATCTATAGAGTACCTCTGGCTCTATAATGATGTTCTGTGAAATAATTTATGTTCAACAGAAAAACATCACAGCTTAGGTACTTGTTATGTGTTAATGAGATCATATTCTGTCAGCTGTTCCAAGATGACTTTTTAATATTTCTAATTATCAAGGTAGCAACAATGTTTAAAACTATTTTTCATTTGAAAATCTATATACACATAGTTTAAGGAGTCAAATTGTTCATAAGATTTAATGAAAATCAAAATCCTCTATCCCAATTCTTTTACTTCTTGAATTTCACATTACAAAAGGAATAGTATCAAGGATATTAGCGATTTAATTTGGCATTAATGACTTTCTTTATTTGATTTATATTCCCTTGGCCCTGCGTCTCTACAGAGATCCTCCTCTTATTTTCCAAAGGGAGATAGATTATAACTTCACAACATACGAAGACTGAATGATATGATGTTGGATTCTATGACTCATCTTTTGTCCATCTTATTGCTTTATAGGCTTGATCTTCATTTATCATCCAGGGATCTTTTAAACAATCATTTATATTTTATATTTTAAATGATCATGTTAAGTTGTCACATATTTCTGTATAATTGTGAATAAATGCATAACAGACAATTATTTTTGTGTTCCTTGTCATGCTCATATTTGATATAAAATTCTGTTTGAAATAATTGTTCGATGAACTTGGAAATTACATCTCAATTATATTCTATCACTATTTTTGATTTTAGATCCTTTACATCAGCTTATGATGATATTTCTTTATACCTTTTATTATGAAATTTTGTAATAATTTGCTTAGTGTGGGTTATTTTAGCAGAAGAGAGACTTTTGTTGGATGCATCACTTGAGAATATTTTCTCATGTTCTGCATGTTTTCTGTTTATTCTGTTGATCTTTTATTTTGCTGTGCAGAAGCTTTTTAGTTTAATTAGATCCCACTTGCCTATTATTATTTTTGTTGCAATTGCTTTATGAGGACTTAGGCATAACTTATTTCTCAAGGTTGATGTCCAGAATGGTGTTTCCTACATTTTCTTCTCGAATTTTTATAGTTTGAGGTTTTACATTTAAATATTTAATCCATTTCAGGATGATTTTCATATATAGTGAAAGGTAGGGTGTCTAGTTTTACTCTTCTCCATATGGCTAATCAGCTATCCTAGCACCATTTCTTGAATAGGAAATCCTTTCCCTATTGTTTACTGTTTTCCACTTTGTCAAAGATTAGATGGCTCTAGGTATATGGCTATATTTCTGTGTTCCTTATTCTCTTCTCTATTCTCTTCCACTGGTCTGTGTGTCTGTTTTGTACCAGTACCATGATGTTTAGGTTACTGTAGCCTTATAGGATAGTTTGGAGTTAGGTAAATAGACACCTCTTGCTTTGTTCTTTTTGCTTAGGATTGCTTTGGCTACTTGGTGTTTTTTGTTTCTTTGTTTCATAAGAATTTCAGAATAGTTTTTTATAATTCTGTGAAAAATTATCTTGGTAGTTTTGTAGGAATGACATTGAATCTGTAGATTTAAGCATAATTTAATTGAAAAAAATTAGTAACAATTTTAGACTCAATATATTAACATGAGATTGAAGTACAACACAAAGACATGATAGTAGCTTCCAAAATAAATTCCACACAATATCACCTTGCACAGTGAGTATTGCATGATTGATCATGAACTTAACTGGCACAAAATTAAAGTAGAGATGCTGACTGATACAGCTCTTACACATTCTGCACTGATAATTGTAAAACACATCACAATACTGCAGGGTAAAGCCAATTAATAGCAGTAAGACCTTCTTCTGGATCATCAGGATTGAGATTTTTAGAAAAAAAGAAAATGAGATGAGGGAGAAGGAAGACAGTTGTAACTAGAATGTGAAGGCCCAGTAGAAGATGAATGTTTGAGGCCGTCAGTTCAATCTATAAAGAAACATTCACAATCATAAGGCTACCTTCAAGTGGAGGGGAAACTGACTCTTACTTTTGATGAAAATGTCAAGTTTCTGAAATAGTAAGTAGAATAAAAAATGCTCTTGAAGATAGTTTTGGGAAATACAATCTGCTTCTAAAATGTTTTCCCCTCTTCACCTGCCAACTGTATAAATAATTTTTTGATTTTTTTAAACTGACACATAATAATTGTATATATTTATGGGGTACATAGTGATGTTGTCACAGAGGTAATATCTAGTGATCAGATCAGGTTAATTAGTATATTCATTACCTCAAACATCATTTCTTTGTTTTGGAGTCATTTTATTTCCTCCTTCTAGCTGTTTGAAACCATATAGCATATTATTTTTTACTATGGTCATCTTACAGTGCTATAGAAAGCTAGAACTTATTCTTCTCATCCGATTGCAATTTTGTATCCTTCAACAATTCTCTCCCAATTTCTCCCTACCCCCAACCCCTTCCTAGCCTCTGGTATCTTCTCTTCTACTTTTGACTACTATGCTTTTTCTTAGCATTCACATATGCATGAGAACATGTGTTTAACTTTCTGTTCCTGGCTTATTTCACTTAACATGAGTGTCTTCCAGTTATATCCATCTTGCCAAGAATGACAAGATTTCACACTTTTTAATGACTGAATACAGTTCTATTGTGTACGTGTACCACGTTTTCTTTAACCATTCATCTGTTATTGTACACCTAGGTTGAGTCTATGTCTCAGCTCTTGTGAATAGTGATGTAGTAAACCTGGAATGCAAATGTCTATTTGGTATAGTAATTTCCTTTCCTTTGGATAAATGCCTAGAAAATTACTGGGTCATATCATAGTTCTACTTATAGTTTTTGAGGAATCTCTATATTGTTCTCCATAGTGTCTGTATTCGTTTACATTCCCACTAACAGTGTCTAATAGTTTCCTTTTTGCCACATCCTTGACAATAGTTATTATGTTTTCTTTTTTATAATAGCCATCCTAATTGGAAGGAGATAATATCTCATTGTGGTTTTGATGTGCATTTCTTTGATGATTAGTGATGTTGAATATTTTTACATATATTTGTTGATAATTTATAGGCTTTCTTTTGAGAAACGTCTGTTTGAATCATTTGCTCATTTTAGAATCAGTTATTTCTTTTGTTTTATTTTGTTTTGTTTTGTTTTTGCTGTTGAGATGTTTGTGTTTCTTGAATAGTCTGGATAGTAAGACCCTGACAGATGGATAGTTTGCAAATACTTTCTTAGAAAAAAAGCCCGTACACACACAAATTTTAACTTCATGTGAGAATAAATATAACTAACATGGGCTCTTAAAAATTTTAGCTATTTTTTACACCAAAAACTGTTGGTCATACATAACATTTTTGCTTTATTGGTGATTCTGCTTATTTATTTTAAAAGTATTTCAACTCAATTTAAGAAAAATAAATCTGTTCATTCACCTTTATTTCTCAGAATTTATTATGGGATTCAAAAATATCTTCAAGTATTTGTCTTCAGACAATAAAATATAAACAACACACCTGTAAATTTTACTTCTGTTAAGTTAGTTTCTTTTTTTTTTCTTTCTTTCCTTTTTTTTTTTTTTTTTTTTTTTTTTTTGAGACAGAGTTTCACTCTTGATTCCCCAGGCTGGAGTGCAATGGTTGTGGTCTTGGCTCACTGCAATCTCACCTCCCAGGTTCAAGCAATTTTCCTGCCTCAGTATCCCAAGTAGTTGGGAGTACAGGTTTGCACCACCATGTCCCGCTAATTTTGTATTTTTAGTAGAGACGGCGTTTCTCCATGTTGGTCAGGCTACTCTCAAACTCCTGACCACAGGTGATCTGTGTGTCTCGGCCCCCAAACTGCTGGTATTACAGGCATGAGCCATGATGTCCAGCCCAGTTAGTTTCATTTTTTACAAGAAGTGTAGTTTCTAGAGATATCTCTCAAAATTTTAAAGCTGTGGTTATTGCTGCTAATATTAAATACAACATATTTCAATTATTAATTAAATGTATTATAGTTCCATGATAAGCCAATGTAAGTTTTCTGAGAGAAGGAAACAAAGGAAAACATCCATTTGTATTTGTTTTTATGGCACATTTGATAACCACTATGACACTTTTATTTGAATGTGCTTCTGTTTGTTTACTAGGTTGGTCTTCTTTGGTTTGGTTTGGTTTGGTTGTTTACACAGAATAATTAAGTGTGTTTTTGGTTATCATCATGAATCCTGGATAATATCTAGCTCATCAATATTTTATGAGACAATTACCTATAAAATTATTATTAAGTTTTTCCACTAATATTGATGTGATGAAATCAAATAGAATATGTTTACTGAAATAAATTATTAGGTCTTTTGCTTACATTTTATTTTCCTTTCATTGTGCCTTGAAATAAGTCATGAGATCATACCAATAATCAATAAAATCATTATACTCTCTGATTAGATCACATTTTAAATTGAAATTTTATTGTAGTCTGTTACAAATCTTATACATCTTACCAAAATGATTTCTATAACACATGACCAATATTTAGATAGTCTAGGTTACAAAATAATATTTATTACCCATTTTACTAAATATCTATAGGAATATAGATGAGGGTTACTTTTATACCACTTATGGAGTCATAGGATAGGACTAGATGATTTCTGTATATGAAACGTCAGAGGTTACAACATACTGTTGGGAAATTTTATGAGTATGATCTAGCTAAGTTTTTGAATGAAACAGTGTTTACGTAACTCCATCTGACACATCTATGTAAGTTTTTTCTTACTTTGATACCATCAGTGGATTCAGTAAGTATAATCAGATAGTGAAGTAAGCAACACTTAATTTGCACTATTCCCTAGTATACTAGATTATTTTTTTCAATTTCACAAATGGCCTATATTTTAAGACCATTATGATTTTTAAAAAGTTAAAAATATAATGTTCTAATTCACCAGCTTTTATTTCTCTTTTTCAAGCTATTAAGCCAACTGCTTCCAAAGATTTTTAATTAATTATTCTTCATAGTAATTTGAAAACTATATTAATCTCTCTGACTTACATATTTGTGTATGTCTACATATATGTCAGCATGTGCTAATGATTTGACTTATTTAAAGCCACTTTTATGTTAATGTTCTATTTTCCAACAGGACTATGATATCCGTAGTGTTTATTCCTGTTTAAAAATGCCTAATAGACGGTTTTCCACCCCCTTCCAAGAGGCACTCATGATATTTGCCACATTGTTATACAGTATAGATTTAAATAGAGTTTTGGTTCTGGAAATTTCTACTCATTAACTTGCTTCAAAAGATGCTTCTTGTAGTTGTCATTTGGGTTTCTAGACCAGACAATCTGAGTCTAAACATCACTTTCACAAAAAAATAGTTTTTGGAAATTAAACTGTAGGCTCTCAATTTTAGCTTTTTATGTTACTAGCTCTGTGGCCTCGAGCAAGCTAATTAACCTCCCTAAGCTTCCATTTCTTAATTTGTAAACCTGGTATAGTAAAATTTGCGGCATGGGTATGATGAAAAAATAAAATTAAAATATGACTATAAAGTAAGTAATAGATATTAAACATAAGTAGACAAATTGATCATTTGATTAAATTCTTTATTGTTACAGAAGAAGAAAATTTTATTTTCAGTATCATATTTGGAGATTTTTAAATAGTATCTAATTAATACTCAATTCAAGCAAAACAGAAGATTGAAGGCAATTAAATATATTCTGGATTGGGGGGATCTTCCACTTAATATGACGTTTATGAGGTTAAATATTATCATTTAGTTAATGTTGAAAATAAGGCTGAATAATGCAACGGGTAAATAATGCATTCTCAGATCATTCAAATAAGTCTTATAATCAGGTTTTGAATAGAAACATATTTTTTAACTAAATAATTGAGATAATTTGTGGATGGTCAAGTGTAAATCGGTAGTACATTTGTTTGGGTAAACATAATCAGTGTAGACTTAAAGGATTTACTCTTCATATTTAAAAGCTAGCCTATAAAATATAGTATTTAGCATTATTGTTATTGCTCTCCAGTTCAAAACTCAATTTGCTCTTAACAGGATATGCCAGAGTACTTTTAAAAAATGAATTGTATTCTTAGGCAAATCAATCAATAAGTCTCTGATGTAATTTTCTAAATGCTTGGTGTCTTAAACTTCCTGAGCATTTCCAGTTTGAAGTGCAATTGTGCCTTGTAACATTGAAGAATTAAATGAAAGGCTTTATAGTCTTTAGAAATCAGAATGTGAATTTGCCTCAAGCTTGATCTATTTACTTATGTTCTTAGAAATTCAACGTATTAACAGATGGATATTATCTAGCCAGCATTTTGTGGTGCTCTAACATGCAATATATATAACAAATTGCCAGGGAGGCTTTTATATGTTTATGAGTTTTAATTGCTGTGTACTTCAAACATTTCTTACACTGTGCCATCTGGCACATAGAAACTTTAATGAATTTTTAAACTTAATGGGATATGCTCTGCATTAGGCACGCCTCAAAATTTGTTGCTAACCGCTGGTAAATGACAGATTTATAATCACAAACCTCACAAAATTACAGTGCATTACTTCATGTTATTAAGGCACTAATACATTGTTAAGTGGCAGTAAAAGTTGCTCTAACAATTGTCTGAATGGAAATAATTGATCAATAGAGTAGTTATCCATGCTGTTTTAAGTAATAGCATCTGTAATATCATAACATTTTTCTTTGAATGTGATTTTATAGAATGATTTGATATTATATAGAACATTTTACTTGAATTTTAAACAAATATTGTAAATATTGGGGAAAAAAGTCTGATGTTTTCAAATATTATTTTATTAAAAAGTTTCTGTCTTATCATCAAAGAAATTTTCTCTTTATTAGACTTTCTTTTCTATTGTAATTATTTTTTAAGTAGATTGCATCTGATATTAATATAAAACAACAACCAGGGGCTAGAACATGTATTTAAGAAGAGTATAATCTACTACGCTCTTCTCCCTTAATAATCTCTGTCTCTGTTTTGAGGAATTTTCTTTCTATGAATTCACTAAAGAATAGATTTCTTCAGTTATGTCAAAAGTTAAAATGCAAAGAACCAGTCAAGAATGCAAGCAGTAAACAAAAATCCATTTAACAGTATAAAAACCAGGAGAAAATAGTTGAACAATCTGTTGGACAAATTGGGGAAAATTTCTTTTACAAAGGACATATACGTAAAAACAAAACGTATTATCATAGATAGGTTTTAAAATCAGAAATGAGTGCTTATAAAATATTAAAAAGCCATGATAAAATTAACTTTAAACACCTCCTTGAGAATTTGTTAAATCATCACAGGGATTATCATAATGATCATCTTTCTATTGTCTATGAAAGTAGCTTACGTGAAAATTCCTAAACTATCTATGATTATACCAACATAACGTGCAACATTTTGTTGGTTAGGCATGCTTAGGAGATGCAACATTTTAGCTTTCAGCTGTGTCATGTAAATGTATATATTAGAAGCATAGATATTTACTGCTTAAACTATTGCTTTGCTATGTTAATGTGAAAACTTGGAGGACTTCCAATTGCTTAAGTACTCTAAATATTTGATGAGAATCAAACAGATCAAAAAGTTACAGATCACTTTTCTATGAATTCTTACTTCTGCCCCCAACAACATCCCTCCTGGTATTAGAAATGGTTTGGAAGTCAAGGAGATCACTCCTTGACAGAAGGCGGTGGGTAAGAAACAGCCATGGAAGATGCCAATGTTCTTTCCAGGTTTGTTGTTCTTAGAACTACCTGCAGATGCAACACATCCTCCAGCCAGGATAAATAGTTTTGTGGGAGAAGGAAAAACTATGTCATCAGAAAGAATTTAAGATCAGGATGTACAGGAACAACAACAGAAAAAAATTAAAAAATTGGAATTAAGAGGGGTCAGAGAACATGAAAGTTGTGGAAAAAAGGAGGCAATGGAATGAAAGCACTCCTTCTTCTGCCTGTCCTAAAGCCACCTTTTATTAGAAGTAATGGTGCTCTACTGGTGTCTTACCAACCCATTTACTGCCTCCTCTCAGCTCCTTATGGGCTATTTACAATTGTGTGTTTTCCGCTTTTTGCAAACTCAGCTGCTTCAAGTTACTTCTAAGATTGCCGGCAGCAGAGAAATTATACAGGTTATTTTCTCTCCCACTTCTCCCAATGTGCTTTTTATTTGCTCAGTGTAAAATACTTACATACTTAATTGTTTTCTAATTGTTTCATATGCTGTTAGACTGATTTTTCTCAATAAGATCTTAGGACCCATGAGGAAGCAGTGCTGTTATTTTTTGTTGTTTACCACATTTGGCTCAAAGTACTCTCTCAGCAAATATTGGGATATTGATAACATTTCCATTGACAACTCATGTTTTCCTTAATTTTTTCTGGGTTTCTTTTCTGGACATTTTGTATTTTCTAGTTAGAGAGCTACTTGAAGATGAGAAAAGATGATATACCTTACCTCAAACTGAAAAGTGATACCTGTCTATTAGCATATACAGAAATGTAGCTAAGGATTACATTTAAAAAAATAACAAATTAATTTTCTTACAAGTGTAACTAACATGAATGTCAAAGATGGAATTTTAAAGATAGAATTAGGGAAGAAAATTATTCTTTTTATTTTATTTTATGTGACTTTTTGAGACAGAGTCTCACTTTGTTACCCAGGCTGAAGAGCAGTGGCGTGATCTCGGCTCACTGCAAACTCTGCCTCCTGGGTTGAAGCAATTCTCCTGCCTCAGCCTCTGGAGTATCTGGGATTACAGAAGTGCATAACTATGCCTGGTTAATTTTTGCATTTTTGGCAGAGATGGCCTTTCACCATGTTGGCCAGGCTGGTTTTGAACTCATGACCTTGGGTGATTTGTCTATCCTGGGCTCCCAAAGTGCTGGGATTTCAGGTGTGAACCACTGTGCCAGGCCCAGAAAAAGAATTCTTAACAAAGCAGCAAATCTCAGTTTAGCCCTTGCCATTTTTACCTGTAGGGTTTCGACCAAGTGGAAAGGGATGAGGGAAAGCCCTTCCCAGGAAGTCTCTCTACCTACCAAGCATGTGTGGCTGGGTGTGACCTTGCTGTGGTATCACCCACTGGTGTTTAGGGAATTCATCTCCATCCTTTCTGTATTTATTGTGTTTCTCTGCCACACAACTGTGTGAGTGAACTTCCATGATGCCTGTGGTGCTTTGTGACATACGATCTTCCCAGCTCTTATCTCATAGTTTGTTATCTCTAGAAAGCTGGCACAGAGGAGATAGCGTCAAAGGATGAGCTGAGTCCTTATCTATCTATCCTTCTGCTCTAATCATTGATTCAGTGATAAATTTTAAGTTTCTTGAGCCCTCTCCTGTTTTTTTTTTTTTTTTTTTTTTTTTGGATGACTTTATTCTCTAGACATTTCACAAACTGAGAGTTGAAAGGACTCATGGATCATAGTCCATTTAGTGTGCAGCCAACAACACAAATACTTTTCATCCTTTCTTCTCATTGTCCCCTTAAATAATCTTGCAAAGTTACCCTTGATGATTGCTTTGATAAACCTCCAAATATTATCAGACAAGTTTGAATTTGTAACACCAGCTTTGAAACCCCTATATAGTAATGATTAAGCTACATGCCTTCCTAAACTGCCTTTGCATGACTGATTTCTGTCTTCCCTAAGTTCCTGTTTAGATTTGTTTGAGTTACTGTGTGATGAAAGTGCCTGCTGGTGGCAAGTAAATTCTGTTAAGAATTGTTGCTAAGGCTGTGGAGATATCACTGTAATAAGTAAGAGTGGGGAGCTCAGTTTCTTTACAGTTCCACAATGCATATTTTAAAATTCCTCATTGTCCAAGGTTACTACAACTGTCATTCAAATATATATGTGTGTGGGCTTGTATGTCTGTGTATATGTTGTTTTCAATGAAACTTCTAACTGATTTAAGCAGATGTACAAGTCTGTTAAAACAACACAAAGGCTATTAGCTTGGCTTTACAATCTTGACTACTGCCACATTTATCTTAGCAGAAGACTGCTGGTTCAGATCAAAGGACTGAACAAAGCTTACCCAGATACTTGTATTTTCTTTCCTATTTTTAGATTAAAGGCTTATTGTTGAAGAAATATAGAGGCATTGTAGAAATCAACCCACCTGGGCATTTTGGATTTTGTAAAGGGCAACTTACCAGAATTTGCCTTAATGGAGCTTAAAGGACGCCTTACAAGAGATAAATGCTGGTGGTAATTCTAGAACTTTGTAACCAAGCATACCTTGTCTCTAACCTCCTTCCCAGTCTCCTTCCATCACAGGAGTCTGAATGCCCCACAGAGATCTCAAGTGGCTGGAACTGGAGGCCCTGGAGCTTGCCTGTCAAGTCAGGATTCTTACAAATGTAATCACACTCCCTGTGGATGGAAATAGCTATGTTGCAGAAAATAAGACCCTGCCTTCCAATGCTACAGTCTGCAGTCATTAGAAAAAAACAACAAGAACAACAAAAACCTTTATTTTTAGAAACCCACCGTAGCCAGATGTGTATTTTCAAATATTTTGGTAGAATTTAATCACCCTGGGGTTGGCCAAGAGGTAGGAGACCCTAGAGGGGAAAATATCTGGGTTAGATTTCCTAGATCCTATGGATAGAGACAGCTGACGAGGCTCTATGATTCGTGCCTCAAAGCTCCCAGTCATCTGTGAGAATGCTTTTGTCTGTTCTCCTATTTTTAGGACTTGGAAACAGAAAGTGCTTTCATTAAAAAGAATTAGAAATTGTAACATATGGTTAGCACTCTGTAATGTACAACATAGTATATTATGTCTCGAATTGCTATAAAGAACTACCTGAGACTGGGTAATTTATAAAGAAAAAAAGATTTTATTGGTTCACTCTTCCATGGGCTATATAGAAAGCATGGCTGTGGAGGCCTCAGGAAACTTACAATCATGGCAGAAGGTGAAGGGGAAGCCAGCACATCCTACATGGCTGAAGCAGGAAGAAGAGAGAGTGAAGGCAGAAGTGCCACACACTTTTACACAACCAGATTTTATGAGAACTCTATCATAAGACAGGACTAGGTGGATGGTGCTAAACCATTAGAAACGAGGCCTCTCCTCCAACACTGGGGATCACAATTCGACATGAGATTTGGGTGGGGACACAGAGCCAAATCATATCAGATAGCTTGTTTTTTAATTTTGACTTTGGCACATCTCAGAAGAACATATTTTACATAAAATGTGGGTGTTCCCTGAAAAATCCTTTTTTTAGGAAAAGAATGCAATAATCAAGTATATAATAACTCTACAGATTTCTTTGGCATTAGCTTAAACTTCCATTGTGTTTTCTATGGGAATAACTAATGTACATTCTACTTTATAATTCTGAAGATAATAATCAATATGCTTGATGGTTTAAAACTTATGGTACATGAGAAAAATTGAATATTATGCAGGGTTAAAAAGAAATGAGCTATCCAGCAATGAAGTGACATGGAGAAATATTTCATGTGTATTACTAAGTGAAAGAAGCCAATCTGAAAATGTTCCTATGATTCCAATTATGTGACATTCTGGAAAAAGCAAACTATGGTGACTGTAAAAATATTGCTGATTGCCAGGAGTTAGGAGAGAGGGGGATGAATCAGTGGAGTACAAAGGATTTTTAGGGCATTGAAACTATTATGTATGATACTGTAATGTGAATACACACCATTATAAGTTTGTCAAAACCCATAGGAAATATACAATACCAAAAGTGAACTATAGTGTAAATCACGGACTTTCACTGAAAATGATGTTAGTTCATCAACTGTAACAAATGTACCACTCTTATGTGTAATGTTGGTAGTGGGCAAGGCTGTGCATGTGTGAGCTCAGGGATCATATAGGAATTTCCTGTAGCCTCCACCTGATTTTGCTGAGAATCTAAAACTGCTCTAAAAAAATAACGTGTCTTTAAATACAGTCAGTATTTTCTGATTATATAAGTGGCATGCTAATAGTCTAAAATAACTTATGAACTTAGTGCTTATTTCATTTTTCCATACATATTTTTGAATGATTGGTATCATGAAGTATATATACAGAATTTATAAAATTTTATATATAATTTGAAGTCTGTTTTTGCTCTCCTGCCTAAGCAAGCCTACATTATTAAAAATTGCAAGTATTCTAATTATGTAATCTCTGTAAGCAAACTTGCTAATGCATAAAGATTCAGAAATATCAATATACTAATAATTTATATAATCTTATTGGATATGAGATAATTCTATTATTGGTTATTATAATAATGTTGTATTAACATTTTCTGTAAATCCAATTGTTTCATCAGGATACATTACTATAAGTGAAATGAAAAATTGAAAGGCTTTTAACATTGCCAGGCTTTCAATGAATACTCTGAAATACTTTCCAAGAAGTTTAAATAAAATGTTAGTATTACTAGGAACATATGTGAACACCTTTCACATTTTATTGTCTTTACTGAACCTTATTACGTTCAATTACTGATGGGTAATTATCAACCATTCTCGTATTTTTAAAGATATCCCTCCATCTTCTCTTTTTAATACAGAATAATAAGGATTTAATTAAATAAAGAGTGTTGAAAGTTTGTTCAAGGGCTTTTTTCACTGTGCATTTTTAGTGTGATTTCATTAGTAGGTTTTGACATAATTCTCAGTAACATAATTAACCTGATATGTATCATTGTTTTCAGAGCACAATGTGTAAATAAATTATCAGTCTTTTTTATTTTTTAAATTTTATTTGAATTTTTACAATAGATTGCATAATTCTTGATCCCCTTTTTAAGTTTCAGTCTCTCAGATTATATCCTCAGTAGCTGGTGATAACGCCCTTTGGTAATGTGATCTCATGGGATCTTTAGTGACAAATTACTATTCATAGCAAAAATATTGCTCCTGAAGACTTTCAAAAACATCTAGTGATAAAAAGCTTCTCCCTCTAACAAAATCACACTGCATATTTATAACAAGCTACTGGAAACATCAATCATATTATCTTTGAAATCTTGACAAACTCTTAATTCTCCGGGAAAGTTTGTCAAAGGGCATCTTGAAATGCTGCAGGCTCATGAATATTTATTCATACTCTTGTAAATTTGGCACCATCCTCAGGCATCTTGCCTTTAACCTTCGAGATGTGATGTATTATATGAACTATATTATGATATGAATGACCAGGACAACTGATATCAGGCGATGTGATTGTTGTGACATCTTCATAAGTTCAATATATTAAATTTCGTATGCATTACTCTTTCAGGATAATTCTTGCTTTAGCAAAATATGCACTTTATATGCTACTTTAGTTTAACTTTCTAAAGCCATGTTAGGGCTTAGTTTGCCTGTAATCTTCTGCAGTCATTTTGAAGAATGTGGATTGATGTACTTAAGCTATATATGCTTATGTACAATGGCCATTTATATTAGGAGTTGCTACTTTAATATGTGGTTCATTTAATACAATCCATATTTGTCAAACACTGACTTTATACTAGCCTCTGTTCTAGGTTTCAGAATTAGCAGTATGCAAGCTTGACTCTGGCTATACTCTCATGAAGATTCTTGTTCTGGGAACAGAATTTGATGATGTTTGATGTCTACTAAAAAAAAGTAAGTACTGAGTGGTATGAAAGCATGTAGCAGGAAAAGCAAATCTAGTTTGGTGGATGGAAAATATTTTTGGAAAAAGTAGTATTAGCCTAGCTTTGGAAGGAAGCATAGCAGTTAGCCAAAAGATTTGTAGAGGAAAGAAGAAATAATATAATGTAATCCACTAAGCAAGAAAGTGTTATATTTAAAAGGAACAGAAAAAACAAGGCTATAGCTGAAAAATGGACAGTGAATGGTAATCTGAATATGTAGAATCAACCTCTGTTGTATAGGACGTGTAAGCTTCTGAAACATTCTGAACTTTACCTAAAAAATCGTGATTGAGAAGTTTTAAGCAGAAAAGTTGAATAACAAACTGTGTGTTTTTAAATATACAGGCATGTATTGATTAACAATGGAGAAACATTCTGAGAAATGTGTCATTAGGCCATTTCTTTCTCTTTTATCTCTCTCTTTTTAAATTGTACTTTAAGTGCTAGAATACATGCACAGAACATGCAAATTTGTTACATAGGTATACATGTGCCATGGTGGTTTGCTGGACTTACCAAGTCATCATCTAGGTTTTTAGCTCCACATGCATTAGATATTTGTCCTGATGTTATCTCTTCCCTAGCCCCCAACAAGTCCCAGTATGTGATGTTCCCCTCCCAGTGTCCATGTTTTCTCAATGTTCAACTCCAACTTATAAGTGAGAACATGCAGTGTTTGATTTTCTGTTTCTGTGTAAGTTTGCTGAGAATGATGGCTTCCAGCTTCATCCATGTCCCTGCAAAACACATGAACTCCTTTTTTGTGGCTGCATAGCATTTTGTAGTGTATATGTGCCACATTTTCTATATCCAGTCTATCATTGATGGGCATTTTAGTTGGTTCCAAGTCTTTTGCTATTGTAAATAGCACTGCAATAAACAAATATGTGCATGTGTCTTTATAGTAGAATAGTTTATAAACATTTTGGTATATACTCAGTAATGGCATTGCTGGGTGAAATGGTATTTCTGGTTCTAGATCCTTGAGGAAGTGCCACACCGTCTTCCTAAATGGTTGAAATAATTTACATTCTCACCAACAGTGTAAAAGCATTTCCATTTTTCAAGTGTCTCACCAGCATCTGTTGCTTCCTGACTTATTTTAATAATTACCATTCTAACTGGAGTGAGATGGTATCTCATTGTGGTTTTAATTTGCATTTCTCTAACGGCCAGTGATGATGAGCTTTTTTTTTCTTATGTTTGTTTGCAGCATAATTGTCTTCTTTTGAGAAGTGTCTGGTTATAGCCTTCACTCACATTTTGATGGGGTCGTTTGCTTTTTGTAAATTTGTTTAAGTTCCTTGCAGATTCTGGATATTAGAACTTTGTCAGATGGGTTGATTGTAAAAATTTTCTCCTATTCTGTAGGTTGCCTGTTCACTCCGATGATGGTTTCTTTCGCTGTGCAGAAGCTCTTTAGTTTAATTATTTCATCACATGAAAATCATAGGGTGAACTCAAACAAATCTAGATAGTGTAGCCTACTATATACCAGAGCTACATGGTGTAGCCTATTGCTCCTAGGCTAAAAACCTGTATAGCATGTGACTATATTGAAACTGTAGGCAATTGTAACACAATAGCAAGTATTTGTATGTCTAAGTCTGTCCAAACATAGAAAAAGTACAGTAAAAATACGTACAAAAGATTGAAAAATGGTACACCCATTTAATGTATTTACCACAAATGGAGCTTGCAAGAATTAACAGTTGCTTTGGGTGAGTCAGTGAGTTGGTGGTGAGTGAATGTGACCATCGAGGACATCACTGAGCCTGACTGTAGACTTTATAAACACTGTAAACATAGGCAACACTAAATTTATTTTTAAAATCTTCTTCCTTCAATAAAAAGTAACCATAGCTTACTGTAACATTTTAATTTAAAATTTTTAACTTTTTGACCTTTTTTGCAATGATTAGCTTAAAACAGATACACATAGTATAGCTGTATAGAAATAGTTTCTTCATATCTTTATTCTGTAAGCTTTTTTCTATTTTCAAAACTTATTATTATTATTTTACTTTTTAAAGTTCCTTATTAAAAAATTGTACACAAACACACACATTAGCCTAGGTCTATATGGGGTCAGGATTACTGATATTACTATCCTCCATCTCAACATTTTATCCCACTAGAAGATCTTAGGATACAAACACTCATAAAAGATCTTCTATTATAACAATGCCTTCTTCTGAAATACTTCCTGAAGAACCTCCCTGAGGCTGTTTTACAGTTAACTTTTTATAAATAAAACATATAAGTAGAAGAAGTTCACTGTGAAATAGTCATAAAAAGTATAGATCACAAATACATAAATTAGTAACATAGTAATTTATGAATATTATCAATTATACAGTACACAGAGTTGTGTGAGCTCTATACAACTGACAACACAGTAGGTCTGTTTACACAAGCATCAACACAAACACCCAAGAAAGGTATTGCCCTGTGACATTTTGATGGCTACAGCATCACTAGGCCATAGAAAATTTTCAGCTTCATTATAATCTTATGGGAGTACTCTCAACTGTGAAGTCTATCATTGATCAGAGCATTGTTGTATGTCACATGACTGTATTCCACTGTGTGCAGCAAAGAAACGGAAGTGGAGGGAAAAACAAGGGGTTAGTTATGAAGACCTGATGAGGTAAAGTTGGCGAGCCAGAGTCACCGTCATAGTGGATTTATTGGCCTAGTATGAAAAGAATGGCAAGTTGAAAAGCAAACTATATTTTTTCTGGAAATACAAACTATTTTTGAGAGACATAAGGATAGAAAATCAACAGTACTTAGTAATGAACTATATTTGGAAGTGAAGAAAAAGTATTTTAATTTGAGTTAGCAGATATGAGGGTAAATGCTAAAATTAGGATTCGAATTTTTGCATGCTGAAGGGCCTGAGAAATGCTGAAGTGAAGACAGGATTTAGGCAATTGAACAGATATGTCTGAAGTGCAGATGATGGTGCTGGGTTGGAAATTAAGATTTGGGGGCCATTAGAAAATGTATGATGAAACCATAGGAATAGATGAGAAAGCCTATAGGGAGGGTTTCCAAGGGGAAAATAAAAATATATTGTAAAACAAAAGCCAAAATTCAAATGCCTGGAAAAGACTGTTCACCTCAATGTTTTCCTCAGCCTGACTAAATTCAAGACAGGCCTCTTCCTGTCTGTAGACTCTTAACCATCCTTTTCCTAGAGCATTTACTTTACAAAACTTTGTAAATTATTTTACTATGACTTTGAGATGAAAATGTTTAAAAATTCATCTTTCAAGCTTTATAATCCAGTATTCTTTAGCAAGGACCTGGGAGCCATGCTTCTGAAATGCAACCAAGGGAGACAATGTCTCCATCTCTAAGTTTATGTGTGAGGGTAGAAACCTAACTTTGGAGGAAACTTTTCTCCATAGACCAGTGGAATAGAACAGAGGCCTCAGAAGCAACACCACACATCTACAATCATCTGATCTTTGACAAATCTGAGAAAAGCCATGGGGAAAGGATTCCCTGTTTAATAAATGGTGTTGGGAAAACTGGCTAGCAATGTGCTGAAAGCAGAAATTGGACCCCTTCCTGACACCTTACACTAAAACTAACTCCAGATGGATTAAAGACTTAAACATCAGACCTAACTCCATAAAAACCCTAGAAGAAAACCTAGGCAAAACCATTCAGGACATAGGCATAGGCAAGGACTTCATGGCTAAAACACAAAAAGCATTGGAAACAAAAGCCAAAATAGACAAATGGATCTAATTAAACTCCAGAGCTTCTGTACAGCAAAGGAAACAATCATTAGAGTGAACCAGCAACTAACAGAATGGGAAAACATTTTTGCAATCTACCCATCTGACAAAGGGCTAATATCCAGAATCTGCAAAGAACTAAAACAGATTTATAAGAAAAAAACAAACAAAACCATTCAAAAGTGGGCAAAGGATATGAACAGACACTTTAGAACAGAACAAAAGAAGACATCTATAAGGCCAACAAACATGAATAAATGCTCATTATCACTGGTCATTAGAGAAATGTAAATCAAAACCACATTGAGATACCATCTCACATCAGTTAGAATGGTGATCATTAAAAAATCTGGAGACAACAGATGCTGGAGAGGATGTGGAGAAATAGGAAAACTTTTACAGTGTTGGTGGGAGTGCAAGTTAGTGCAACCATTGTGGAAGACAGTGCGGCAATTCCTCGAGGATCTAGAAATAGATATACCATTTGACCCAGCAATCCTATTACTGGGCATATTCCCACAATTATAAGTTGTTCTATTATAAAGACACATGCACACCTATGTTCATTGCAGTACTGTTTACAATCGCAAAGACCTGGAACCAACCCAAATGTCCATCATCGATATACTGGATAAAGAAAATGTGGTACATATACACCATGGAATACTATGCAGCCATAAAAAGGGATGAGTTTGTGTCCTTCATAGGGACATGAATGAATCTGGAAACCATCATTCTCAGCAAACTGACACAAGAACAGAAAACCAAACACCACATGTTCTCACTCATAGTTTGAATTGAAAAATTTGAACACATGGACAATGGGAGGGGGGCATCACACACTGTGGTCAGTTGGTGGGGGAGCTAGGGAAGGGACAGTAGGGGTGGGGAGAGATAATGAGGGGAGAAATACCAGATATAGGTGATCGGAGGATGAAGGCAGCAAACCACCTTGCCATGTGTATACCTATGCAACAATCCTGAATGATTGGCACATGTACCCCAGAACCTAAAGTACGATTAAAAAATAATAATAAATAAAATAAAATACCTCCTGTTATGAAAATACAGGAAAGTTTATCTTTCCTTTGGGTTAAGCCACTTAGCAAACACAGATGGCCTGTGAGTTCCACTTCACTGCAGCTCTTCAATACCCCTCTGCCATTTCTGGCCTCTCACATTGCAATAGCCTTGAATAAAGCCTTCCTTGCTTCTTTAACTTTGTCCAGTACAATCTTTTCTTTGAGAAAACAAAGCCAGAAAAACAGGCTGAGAATGATCAATATTATACATAGGAAGAAAACCAATGTATAATAAGTAAAAATCAATATTATCCATTGGAGCCAGCGAAAGGCAATGATTCAAGAAGGAATGCCCATCAGTGTCCAAAACTGCTTAAATGTCAGACAGGATAAGAACTTTAAAAACTGTATTAAATTAAGTATCATCTAAGTCATACATGAACAATTAAAAATCAAAGTATGCAGGGTATGTGAGCACAAACCATTTTGCAGTGGGTTGAGGAATAATTGGAAAGTAAAGAAATACAGACTCATAGTCCCTTAATGTAGCATCTTTATTGAGTCATTATTAATTTGTACAGTCAAGAAGATCAATTGAAGCTATTATATCATGCCATTTCTAGAACATACCATCTTTAAAATCCTTATAACAGATTCCACAACTACATTGTTGACTTCATTTGTGAAACTGAAGGACATATAATGTTTTACTGAGAAGGGTTCTTTTAATAGCTTTACAGGTTCATAAAATATGTTAGGTCTATATGAACCTGAAGGTTATAAGAAATTTTGTTAGCATAAATATTTGACTTAAAGCCAGTCACAAGCATATCATGATTCTCTTCAGGTCACTTATGTTGTTTCCTTAAAGAGGAATTAAAAACTCCTCAGTACAACATATTTGGAAGCTGGTTTACTGACATAACTTGCATCCATATGTCTTCACTCAGCCATTTTATGCCATGGTTATGTTCAAATCTCAAATAGAAATTGCATTTCACTGCTTATTAGTAGTGTTTCAAAATGGATTTCTATGACCTAATTTTGACCAGAATCATTTTTAAACAGATTATCCATTCTTATTGAGACAGAATGCTCCATAGGAAGTTGTAAATACTCAATGAGTAGTTAGAAATTAAAACTGTCATTCTGGAGCTTTGAAAAATCTCTGCTGATATAGCATAAATCAGCACATGAGAATCCACCAGGAAAAAAGCTCACTTCTATGCACATGATCATCATAATCCTGGTACATTCTCTTCTAGTAGAAGCACAGGGAGGCTTTCTTTTCTTGGACATGTATTTCATATGAAGAATAATCATTTTATGTGTTTGCAAAGGTTAAGTTTTTGATAGTGAGAAGGTATAAACAAGACTGAAAAAGAAACTCTAGGTATTCCAATGTAGTAAGAAAAGTGTCTATTTTAATGTTGAGTTCAGCAAGCATGCAGGTAGACCCAATGCTTGGGACAATAAATGCAGTATGCAATGATTGCTCTGATTCCTGGATAAATGAAAGTGAACTTTTCTTTCTCCAATGCAAAGCTTGTGAGATGTACTGGCAATGCAACATGGCTATCAAACTGTATGATTTGCTGCACACACTGATCTAACCATGATCAACTAGCGAAGTAATGACAAGCAGTCTCCAGAAGTTCATTCAACTGCTTTTTTATATACAATTCCAAATTCTTCCCTAATTGAATCCATTCTTTGCCTGTAGCACAACACAAAGCAAAATTTTCCCTAGTTCTTCCTACAAGGTTGAGCTAAATAGCTTCTAATTGCTATTTATTCATTTGCATGAGATCTTCCTCATGATAATGCTATTAGCATAAAGGTCCTATTACCTGGATTATAGGGAATGGAGTTCACCCAATTTCAGTCTTGTTAGAAGCTTTGAACCAGTCTAATCAGATGTCTGCTGCTTTTTCTCTCCTTTATTCAGTGATCAAAAAGAGTCCAGAAAAGCATTTCACAATTTGACTTTATTTTTATTCCTGTTTTTTAATATCATTAGCATTTGCTTGACCTGTATAATTTTTCTGGCATTTACAACCTCAACGAAAAGAATAAATGCTTCCTTCTATCCACATGGTCATCATAACATCAGAACTCCAATCTCTTTGGGGCTCAAGCTCCTGTAAAACATTCACACTGAGGTTTGATTTTGTTAAACTTACTGCATAATTGCATTCATTTTAAAAAGTAAATGTTTCATTTATCTTATACTATTTAATAGAATTATTTTCCAATCAAGACTGTCCACCAAAAGTTTGCATGCCTTTTTCTTAATGTTTATATCTCCTTAAAATAACTACATTTATTGTTTTATTCGTGCTTTACTTTTTCTTAATTTCTTTAATTTACCTTTTATGACAATTAACACTAACAAAGGATGATGATTCTCCATATGTTGGAGCTAGCCTCAGCAACCACCTCAGGCCTTCACAGTCATTCCTGCACCTTGGGCATTTTTCTTGCTTCTGAACTTTAATGGACCTGTGTTTCCCATAGTCATAAAGTCCTAAGAACCATCTCTTTTGCCTCAACAATTAGCACATGGACAGTCTTACTCTCCCTAGTTGCTCAGCAAGTACTCCATTATGTATCCAAGGCAAGGTTTTGGCAATTCCAGCAGTATCTAATGGTACCAGAGTTCTGGATTCTGGCTTCCCAGGAAATAGGATGTGAGTCAGGAGAAATGGGTGATACAATCCAAACATACTTGCAGTTAACACCTTGTGAAATTCGATTTGGCCACCCTGACCTTCCCTCCCATGATAACCTGAGGCATCATGACACCACATAGTTTCTACAGAAACCTCTATATGTCAGATTACTTGTCAACCATCTAAATTTTTTTGAGCAGCTATGATTAGAAAATTATTGAAAACAAGACTGAAAAAGAAACTCTAGGCATTCCAATGCAGTAAGAAAAGTGCTTTAATGTTGAGCTCAGCATCTATGCAGGTGGACCCAATGCTCTGTGGCAATTTATAAATGCAGTATGCAATGATTGCTCTGATTTTCCAGGACAAATGAAAGCATACTTTTCTTTTTCTTTTCTTATCCTCTCCTCTCTTCGTTTCTTTTCTCTTCTTTCCTTTTTTTTTTTTTTTTTTCTTTTTTTTCCAATGCAAAGCCCATGGGAAGTACTGGCAATGAAACATGACTATCAAACTTAAGGTTTAATTGTGTTAAACTGTATCATTTAATTGTCTTCCTCTATTCACTCGTATGGGACTGTACCTCTTATTAGCCATAAAGTTTGACAGTGTTCTAGGTTCCACCACCACTTTTACTATATTTCTCCTTACTAAGCTACTGTTACACAAACTTTTCACAGTCTCAATTTTTCTACCAAATGGTGGCATCCCCTTCACTAGGTCTTACTGCTACAACCAGGAGCACACTAGTCTCCCTTTATCTTTGGGACACAAGTTCCAAGACCCCAGTGAATGCCTGAAATTGTTGATTGTGCCAAAACTTATATAAATTATGCATTATTTTTCATTTTCACAATTTCATGGATAGAACATTCATTTTGCCATAGAACTTAGCATGCTTTTTGCACAATTTTTATTCTTTCCTCATTAAGTCAAGAACTTTCACGTTTTCACCAAAGGAAGTATCTTAAGGCTTCTCTTTGACGTATCTGAATTGCTAGCACTCTTGTATTTTGGGGCCATTATTGATTAAATAAGACTGACTTGAACACAAGCACTGTGATACTGGGACAATGGATTTGATAACTGAGATGGTTCCTAAGTGAGTATCGGTGATGAGGGTTGATGGCATAAGAATGCTGGGCAAAGGGATGATTCACATCCAGAGAGAGGGAGTGATATGACTAAAGAATTCATCACACCTCTCAAAAAAAAAATTTTGAAACTTATGAATTGTTTATTTCTGGAATTTCCCAATTAATATTTTTAGACCATGGTGGAACTCTGGTTGTAGGCATTCACTGGGGTTTTGGAACAACTTGTCCCCACAGACAAAGAGAGACTACTGTGCTCCTAGATGCAGCAGGAGGGCCTAGTGAAGGGGATGCCACCCATTAGAGAAACTGAGACTATGAAACGTTTGTGTAACATTAACTTAATAAGGAGAAACTAAGAAAGCAAAATCATGAATATGGAAGACCACTGTAATAGCTCCTCATTAGCTCCAACAATTTTGATAGATTATTTCATTGTCTTTTTATTCCAGTGACACATTTCCCAAACCCTGCCATGCTTATCAAGCCCTATAATTTTCAGAATTACTACCCATAATTTTTCACTGCTCCTACAATAAACATCAAAATATCAGATGATTTCCTCTTATGCCACAATCTTGGTATTTCTTCCACAGTGTGCCACTCTATTTTACCTTGTAGACCAAAGTCCTTCCATATTGCATTTTACATGGTCCACATTTTCGAGTGAAACCAGACAGATTCTTAGGGAATCTTCTCTACTTCCCAGTACAAATTTTAGGGGAAAAAAAATTCCCTCAAAATTAACCTGAAGCATAATCACACTCCTGATAATTGCACCCAGAACCAGATTGTACATTGTACAGCCTCACCTCAGGCTCAATCCTTCTACTCTAGAATAGGGGCCCAGATTTACTGGCAGAAGCTCAAGTGGCATATACCACACAACTGTACAAATTTGACACAAGTGGACCATCCAAAATTTGGCAGACTGAGTAACCAAACTAGCAAATTTTAATGTAGTCAGAGAACTGCCAGGAAAACGAATCATCCTCTTTAACATTTTATGCCTCTTTTTACTTACACTATCTCCTTCTTAGAAAATAAGAGCCCACTTATGTATTTTAAACCACTTAACATTTAAAACAACTTAGTTTAATATTCATGTCAGGAAATGCAAATATGCATTTTAAATATCTTTTATTACTATTTATAGCATAGAACCCTTGTAGGCATTATTATATTTTTATGGCTTTTTCAAGGACTCCACCTATTCTCAATGACTATAAAAGTTGCTTCCCTTTTTGAGGCATAAACTGCCCATATTCGTCCACTAGAAAATTTCTCTTTAGGCTGGACAATTTATTCTCTTTAATAATCTCAATTAATATTTGGGTGCATTCTTACTTTTTCCCAAAAACATATTTCTAATTCAATTGGTTTATTATTTTATTTGCCAGCTTCAGAATATAGAGAATTAACTACATTTTGAGCACCATGGATATCCACTGACATGTAGAAGTAGAAAAATAAGAGGATTTAAAATGCAATAAAATGAGAGGTTTTTTTTAAAATTTATCATAGACTAAAGTTGGCAATTAAATTTACTTCTTTCTTTCTGAATTTCATATTTTACCCTGCTTGAATTTATAATTACCATTTTCTTTTTATGATAACCCCTTTGACCCATCAATACCAAATTTGGTAATAATTATACATTTCCAGGAAGTACCTGTCACTGAATATAACTAAAGCAACAGCTTTCTGAAAAGTAAAATAATCTCCAAATAATGGAATACAGTATCAAAAACAAAGTCCTAATACTTTCATAAGGTACAGTGATTGAAAGCAAAATAAACACAAATACAGTTTTCAAAATATGGTTTAATATCTTCTCTGATTCTGTTTCACTGGTCTGCACTATTTTTTTTTTTACTTTGCATTAATTTAATTGCACTTTGTTTTTACTTTGCATTAATTTAATAATCCCACTTATTTTTTTCTTTCCTAATTATTTACACACTTTTAAGTCCTTGAATGCAAAATCAGAGATCCCTCCATACTCTTGTTATAGTAGTATGGCTCTACTTTAATTTCCCAAACTAATAGATTCAAATAACTTCCATCAGAATTAGTACCTTTAATTACTCAAGTCATATATGGAAGAACAAATATGAAAGTCACAACTCAGTAAAGTAGTATATATTAATTTTGTAAATCTATACAATCTCCCAGTGTTATTAATACAAAGTCTTTCTTGATTTTCAGATGCATAGATAGATAATAGGTAAGTGATTGGTGAGAAGGATAGATGATAGATAGATAGATAGATAGATAGATAGATAGATAGATAGATAGATATAAGAAACGAAACAACAACATTGGATTTACTGTATTTACAACATCTCTAATGTTATTTGCTGTTCAGAATTAGAGATAGTCACAGTTCATAGGGAAGTCGCTTTTCTTTCTGTTGTTCCCAGCAGCAAATGTACAGTAAAGTGACCCTACAGTTTTTTCTGGACAATCAGCTATCTCTCATATTCCACTTCTTCCATGGTGCAGTCACAGCAGAGAATCCATTAGGTTTTATATTTTTAGCAAACCAATGTATGTACTTACAATTGTAATTCAGATTCTAACGGTATATCAACCAAAACCAATGTTGATCTTCAAATAAAATTATTTATTTTCCCCTTCTTTATTTTAAAATTCATAATAAAAAATTGCATATAATATTAATATATATCCTCAATTTAAATTATCTCTTTAAGTCCACTTGAATGCAAATGTCAGGGTATAGCTCCATACTGATAATACACAGTGTAAACAAATGTACAAATGTTGGCATCTCTTCCAGTTCCCTTGATACACATCCAACTTTTATGTATGAGGTTTTGGAGCCTCTTGTTGAAAATTTATCTGTAACACCAAGAGAAGTGACTGCACTCATCCACAATGCATGCCACTAAAATTACACCTCCTGGAGACATAGAAAGACACTGTTTATCCCTGTAAAACTGAAGGAACACCTGCAAACATAGACGGGAATGAAGGTCAAGAGCACCACAGAGCACCTGCTGCAGGATGTATTTTAATCATTCATCTCCTGGAAGAGAAACAATGCTAAATCCATCTCTCAATTGAACTAACTTATTACTAGCAAATTCTTGCCAAGTTTCTGTTGTGGGATTTTCTATGCACTTTAAGGTTGGCTGTTTATTTATCCTAGTGAAAAACACTCCTTTCCTGAACAATGTCTTTTCATGTGTACTTACAGCATTAGTGCATTCCTGCACCATGAATAAAAACAGGCAGTGGACAGCTGCGTTAAATTTCATTTTACTCAAGAGAAAGAGTTTGTATATCTGTTTCGTTCCTGTATTTCTCTTGTACTCTAATATGCTTATTATGCTGTAAGTAACACAAATGTTTCAACCTTGGGAGAGAAAAAAATACAACATTATATGGAATTAAATTGTTTTATTGTTATACTTTAGGTTCTGTGATACATATGCAGAATGAGTAGGTTTGCTACATAGATATACATGTGCCATGGTGGTTTGCTGTACCCATCACACACAAGTAAAGGCAAATACAGGTGAATAATCTATTATGACATTCTAAGCTGCCAGTTATATTTTAAAAATTGATACCTGACACAAACAAAAAAGAATTAAAATTTATAGCAAATTGTCACTAAGCATATGTTTCAAAGGAAATGACCTGCCATACATTTTTTAGAGCCTTATGCTTCTGCTAATTACATAGGAGAACTGCAATAGTCTTTTATTATTTTTCTAAAGGGACTAGAATTTGCACAACATTAAAGCATAAATATTATCACAGTTTGCAGAGATTTAGGAGATATTCTAAAAATGTTAGACTAGGAAAAACACATCAACCATAACCAGAAGAATTTCAAGATTATAGAGCTGTTGTATTTGTAGGCATATAGTCATCTAGGCATATAACTCATGGAAGAAACATGAATTCATAACAAAATGAGTTATTGTTCAGCTTGAGGCAAAATATCCAGTTGATTGTTTTTTCCCCATGCTCATTTAAGATTGCAGAAAATTTAAAAATGACAAAAATTCCATGCTATATTTCAAGCTAATATTATATATATATATATATATATATATATATATATATATATCTTTATTTTCCTACTCAAGTAATGAAGACTTTCCTACTCAAGTAATGAAGGCAAGTCAAGTAAAATTCTTAGAAGCCACTATTGATGGGCTGATCTCTGCACATTCTCACATGTAGAATTAAACACAATCATATAGAGTAAAAACAGGAAAGTGCATCTGATAGGAAAACATGAGCCACGTGTTTGCACACCACTTCTTTATTCTAATCATCTTCTATACCTGAACCTGTGTTTTCTATGAATTATCTATGATTTGTCAGGATATTTTAACCATCATTTCTATCCACTCCGTAATTGGCACCTGTTACCAAAATTACATTGTTTACTAAGGATTTTATTTCCAGCTTTTGTCAACAAATAAAATATAAAGTCTCAGTAAATGTGGACATGAAATGTTTTAAATTGATTTTATATTTATTTTTTATCTTTCTTTTTCTCTCCCTCCTCCCCCAAAATATTGTAAATTTTCATGAATTTATCTTACACCGATAAAATGGCTCTTGCTTTCTAAACCAAGTCAGAATGTATTTAATCTAAACTGAAGAAAAATACATAGGACTTTGATCTCACAAGAATAATATAAGACAGAATGCATTTTCTAACACTCAATGAATATCTAATAATGGAAATCATTTCTTTAGAAAACAGTTTTATGCATAAACACATGAGTATCATTGAAAAAGTTTGCTTATTTTTTCACATGAAATTGATGACATCTGCCCGTACAGTAAAGCAAAAGTAGTTTATTAAAGCTTACAAACTACCCAGAAGTCATACGTCCATAATTATATTAGCAATATTGGTAACATGTTAGTTAGTATAACTGTCATGACTATTATACTTTTATATAATTTCTACATTTGTTTTACGTAAGTGTACCAGTCTATTATTGCCAAGTGTAACCTAATTTGAGTTCATATATATTTCTATAATTTATTTTTGTATTATGAAACTAGACATTTTTGTGCTCTCAGTGTTTTTATTTTGTGCATTTAATTAGCAATACATATACCATAGCCTTTGAATATGCCATTTAAAAAAATCAGTTAATTTACATTATGAAATAAAACTGAAGAAAATTTGTAGTGCATGCATCACAATTCTCTTTTAGTTAGAGGATGAGTACACACAGGCACATGAAACTGAGATAGCCTTTTTATAACCATGAAGTACAAAAATAAGCTTAAAATGCCAAAACACTAAGAATAGAGGAACAGAAATAAAGACAGAGCATTGGTTCTTGATAGGATGCTAGTCTAGCTGAGTCTAAACTAACAATCTGATATGGTTTGGCTCTCTGTCCTTAACCAAATCTCACCTCAAATTGTAACCTCATTACCCCATGTGTCAAGGGTGGAACTAGGTGGAGGTAATTTCAGCATGGAGGCCATTCACCCCATGCTGTTCTCATTATAGTGGGTGAATTCTCACAAGATCTGATGGTTTTATAAGTGTCTGGCACTTCCCCTGCTTGCATTCACTCAGTCCTGTCATCTTGTAAAGAACATGCCTGCTTCTTGTTTGCCTTTTGCCATAATTGAAGTTTCCTGAGGCCCCCCAAGTAGTGCAGAACTGTGAGTCAAATAAACCTCTTTCCTTTATAAATTACACAGTCTTGGGTGTTTCTTCATAGCAGTGTGAGAATGGACTAATATACCAGTTCCTGCTAAGATTTCTTGTTATATGAAAAAACTCAACTCTTTATGATTAATATACACTTGAGTTTTCTCTTAGTTGAAGATATAAATATTCCTAATTAAATAACACTTAAAGTTTTCTTCTTTGTGCAAAATATGACTGATATGCCAAGCTATATTGTAATGGTATTTTAGATTATTTTACATTACAAGGAGGTTATTTCAGCCCTGTATAGCATATCTCCTTTTTAACAAGAAAAGAGAAAAAGGATATTATATTGAATGTAGACACCACATTTTCTTTATCTATTAATCTGTCTATGAACACTCGGTTTGCTTCCATATCTTGGCTATTGTGAACAATGTTTCAATGAACATGATAGTACAGATATCTTTTATGTGGTCTTTAAAAAGAAGGTAATTTAGCCATTTGTGACAACAAGGTTGAACCTGGAGGACATTATGTTAAGGGAAATAAGCCAGTAATAGAAGGATAAATAATAAATACTGCCCATTGCACTTACCTAAGGTATCTAAAGTATCTAAAGTAGCCAAACTCATAGAAGCAGAGACCTAAATAGTGGTTTCCAGGAGCTGAAGAGGTGAGGAAAATAGGAAGTTGTTCAATGGGTATAAAGTTTCAGCTGTGCTAATGCTAGAGAAATGAATTCTAGAGATCTGCTGTATGATGTAGTATCCATAGTGCCTACAGACAAAAATACAGTATTGTGAACTTCAATTTAAGTTGAGTGTGTATCTCATGTTAACTGTTCTTATCACACACATGACAAAAACTAAGAGACAAAGGGAAACTTTGGGAGATGCCTACATGTATCTACGACCTTGATTATAGTGATAGTACCATGCATGCTTGTATATGTCTAAATTCATCCAATTTTGCATATAAACCATATGCAGTTTTTTAAATTAATTATACAGTAATAAAACCTTTGTTAAAGAAAAGGGCACACTCTAGTTGAGTCTTAAGGGTGTGGAAATTTATCTGCTACATCCCAGTCACTAAAACTTATTTACAAAACTACATCTAACAAAAAGCAAAGCTGAAAAGTATGCCCAGTTGTAGAGTCTATTACCAAAAGAAGGATGAGACTTAAAAGTGAAGGTCAGCTAACAGTCACTGCTGCTGTCTACCTCTTTACCCTCCTAAATATCTGACTATATGCTTCTTCCCCCACACACAAAAGTTCACATTCTTCTCATGAGTGAAAGCCCTAAAATAATCTACAGATTCAGCAACAAGTTCTAAGTCTAGCATCCATCATTGTGTGCTACAGATTTCTCCATCAGGTACCATATACAAGGAAGCAGTAGAGACAGAAAAACATAGCAAAAGCATACAGCAGTTGCAAGGCCATAGAAAAAAATAAAATTCCATTAGTCAGAGATAAAGAAAAAATCCTCCTCTGGCAGAAGTGTGAATTCCTTTATTATCTGCAATCTCCTGTTTATGTGAATAATCTCCATTTCCATTGTTATCTGAGTTATCTTCTGTGTCCTCTGAGAGATCTTTTATTATTCTTTATTATTCATAGTCATTTCTGTGGTGGACATCAGAAAATATATCTTTCCTGGGGACTGGGTAAATTTAGGAGCCCACCTTCTATTAGAACAGATTTGCTAATCCTGAGATTGCTCTTGCATAGAAAATTTACTGACTTTTTTCACTCCAGTATGTCTCATGTTTTTTCTAGCAATACAATCTATTTAATAACTCTGTAAACCTCTTATTTATTAATTTCTAGACAATTCATGCTCCCTTAGCAGAAGATCTTGTTCAAATCTAATTTTTAAGCCTGAAGTCTGTGATCTTTTATGTAAAGAACTTTATCCACCCTTACAGCTCTCAATCAGTGTTGGTTAACGTGATGTTGTCTGAACAATGTGATGGGATGAGAAAGATCACGTATGACCAACTCTGTCATTAGTTCTGCAGCCTTTGTGGGGCAGGATATCAGTATTTCTTCTGTTAAGTTTGTCATTTTGAAGCCACTTCCTAACTGGTCAAGTTTTTAATAGAAAAGTTAGTTTTTCAGTCCTTCAAGGCTCCAAATTATAGGAGTTTCTATCCGACTTTCTATCTGTTTAGACCCCTGGCCAAGGCAGAAAGTGCTTCAAATAACACACTAAAACTCCATTTCTCTATTGCTTGCTGCCTGGATATTTCTGGGCTGAATTCACTTCTTTTTTCAGTTTGTTGAAGACAGTAACATTTTCTGAAATAATCCTCCCATTTCCCCCAGGCCAGCAGTGGTCTGGTTTCCATGTTGCAACAGCTAACCCTTGGCTAAAAATTTATTCCCACAACCTAACAAGGGGAACTAGCAACCCAGCCTCCATAATCCGAGTCTTTGCTACATTACTTTAAGCACTTCCACTCAGCCTACCTTACAGATTCTCAAATGGAAAGAGTCCTAATTCCAGTTAATAAAATATTTATTAGTCTTAAATACAAAAATTACAAAAAAACACAAAATTTCCAATGGCTTAAGCAATTTAGAAATTTATTTCAAAAAAAAAAAATCGAAATTTATTTCCACTTACCCAGGGGCCTAGAGGTCAGAATGGCAGGATTGGTGTGTCAACATGTTTCCACTAAGTTCTTCATTAACCAGACTCCTCCACCTCTAAGGTGTGGCCATTGCCATCATGGTTCAAGATGGTGGCATTGTATCCTAGGGAACAAGATGAAGAAGATGATGCAGAAGAGGGTCAAAGCATGCACACAAAGTATTTTCCACAGAAGCCATCCTAGACATTTCCAAAACAAACTTCTGCTTATATCTCACTGGCCAGAATTTTATTACAGGACCATATTAAGCTATGGGGTTATTTGGAAATATAATTCCTATTCTAGGTGGTATTAACCCAAATAGAATTTTAGAAAAACAAAATGGAAGAACAGCTATTGGGGGAAATACCCATTTTCAACAGGCTATTGTACCAAGGTTTTTCATATTTAAAAACATCATTGTGGTTTTGCATATTCAAGGATGACTTTTGTGGGATGAGCAAATGGACATAATAGCCAACTACTCAATTCCTAGTCAAAGTAACAGTAGCAAGAGAACAAGTGCTTTCTTAGAATTGTCAATTTGGTGATGTGAATAGTCATTTCTATGTTTCTTCAAATTTTCTGGAAATACACAAAGAGAAACAAGGTTACCAACCTCACTGAGCCAGTGTCCTACTCTTCCCAGATTGAAAATATACTTACCATTCACCAGTTAGCAGTAAAATTGTCGCATGCCTGCAAATGAAATCAAGAAGCCGTATCTTAGGTGTTTTTTTTTTTTTCTCACTTTCTTCTTCCTGATTTTCTTATATTTGGTAATTCATTGTCGCACTTTGTTGCTTTTGTAAAGTCTGTATTAATCATCTTTACCATTGGAGGACCTGAATGAAAATAAGTGATTTATTTCTCCCCAATTTGATAATTTTTAAATATTTTAACCAACAAACTATTTTTAATGTAGTATTATACTAATTCCTCAATGTAAAGTTAGGCGAATTCTAAGAAGTTGGGCCCTCAGGATTGGGTTTTTAGGTTTTTTACTCTTAGAGTATAGCAAAGACAGGCAATTACAGAAGATATAAGAGAAATCTCGATTGTTTTTCAAAAGCATTTGTATTTTCTTCAATCAAAAGTGAAGCACCTCTGGATCAGAAAAAAAATTCATTTCAGGAAAGGTAGCATCACTTTATAACAAAAGATTTGCTTTTGCTATAATCATTACATTGTAAGACATTTTAATAACATTTATCATGCATTCTTAGTTCTTTATTTTAAAAAACCTTAAGCTATTGATGTACATCTCGGTGAATATCAAAAGAGTATTTCATTGAGTGGTTGCCAAGAAACTGAGAATTCAGGATCAGAAAATTTTATCCTCATTAATTATATTGTCTGAGCAAAATGAATATTTAGACTAATGAAAAGAGAAAAAAGTTTATTTTAAACATTAAAATATCTTAACATGTATTTATTTGAATATATACAGAGAATATATATACACACACATATATATACACACACGTATATATATTTCTCTATATGAAATGTGTAGGTATCCACTGTCAAATGGAAATTTAGACACATTAATTATTAGTAAATACAATTATATAGTAAAAAATGCACCATGAAGACAGAAATGCTAATTTAGATTAAAAGTATCTATCATACATCCATACAGAAATGAGTTCTTTTAAAGCAAGAATCTTTAAAAAAGTGTATTTTTTTCTATTTTACTCATTCTGAAATCATATCAGAAATTGATTATGATATTCAGGAAGACACTGAGTAAATAGCCATTTGAATAGGCTTTTTAAAGGGTGACATATAAAGTATTAGTCCCTAGAAATACTCAGGGGAAAATAAATTCTTGGAAGAATTATTTTGGGATATTACCCCTTTTAGAGATCTACAGTGCACATCAGCAACTTGGAGGACCCAGCAATTTCTAAAATTTCTTTACAGGCTGCCTGTTTCACACAGCACTAATTACATCTCTCTGAATAAGTTCTGCCAAATGAACTTGGGGAAATGCTGATCTAAAACAATATTTGAAATGGTCACTTTTTGCAGTACGTTATAAAGACGAAATGCTTAGTTTATAGGAACTCAATTCATGTCCTCAAAAGAGAACCATACTATAAACAATGTTCTGACTTAATAGAACTTTAATTTTCCCCTCGTAAAATAATTAGCCAGAAAATTTAGCCAACTAAAGCATAGAGAAGAGAACAATTTCTGATTGACCACTTTGACGCTTTGAATCTGTTTCACAGATATTTTTCACTGTTGTGTATATTTCAGTGGTCTTGCTCCATGCTGAACTGATGGACACAAATGTGTCTCTCTGAGGGAGTCCATTGAGGGTGGAAACGTAGAGCAATCATTGACTGGAAAAATCAAAAGGAGTTGGACAAGCAGCAGTTAAAGGATAAGGTATTGTGTATATAGTTTTGTTTGGGTGTTGTTCATTTGAATATACATCTTCTGGAGATGGCTTCAGGTGCAGGTCATGCTGTGTACAATCACCATGCCTGACTAGACAACCACTTCCCTTGCTTTATATTCAGTGTGGGTCCTCTGGATTTTTTTTGTTTGTTTGTTTAATTATTTGGTTTGCAAGAACCCTCTTTTCTACTAAGTAATGGGTTGCTTATTGTTAGGTCACATATTTGCAGGAATCCTAGAATTTAGAACAAGCTAGAATCTAGAAGAATAAAAAAAAAATAAAACATGATTGAATAAGACAAGTAGGAATGGAAGTAGAGAAGAGTCACAGGAAGAGCAGAAATTGAAGTAGGCAAGGGTATATGCTTTTTATTTTAGGTGTTTACCTTTTGCATGACTTAATTACACCCTTCAGATTTATTTCTTTCAGCTCATCATTTTCTACTAGGGCTTAGGACATAAATCACTGGTCAGCCTATGATTTGCAGCTTTTACATCAGCTCTTCATTCCTCGTCCAGTTGACCATGGTTAGAAAGGGTGCTACAAATGTGACTGCATGGGCTGGGCTATGCCTATTCAAAAGTTACGTGCGTGGTCAACCACTCGTGGTTAACATCACTTTCAAGCTAAACTAAGTGCAAAATACAATTAGCTCTTATCTGAATCTGTCCATATTTAGCTCATTCCTTAAGCTATTTCATTGTAGAAGTCATATAGTGTTTTCTGTGTGAAGATGTCGCAGTACAACAAAAACCTAGACATGTTGAGAATAGATTTTACCTGGAACTGATTTTCTAAGGAAAAGAGTTGTAATCACTTTCCAGATGTAAGTGTCCTTCAGGAAAGAAAAGACAGTAGAAAGTCTTTCTGATTCCACAAAATAGTTTGCTTGTTGTTCCCCCCAGTGCTAATTATTCCGTGTTGGACTACTTCCTTTGTCCTTTTTTTTTTTTTCTGCCCTGTGCTTTATAGTCTGAGCTCCTGGGGTCTGCATCCCCAGGGGTCTCTTTCCCCGGGCTTCTGTTTGGGTTCAACCAATGGAAGACACCAGCAGGAGATACGTGGTTAGAAGGAAAGAGAGGTTGGGCTATTTCTTTTCTGTGTCCTAGTCTCAGACATTTCTTTACCGGAAAGGGATCTCAACCCATATCCCGAGAGTAGGTTCCTTGATATCGTGCAGGAAATAATTCAGGGCAAGTCACAAAGCCCAGTAAAGAGATAGGTTTATTAAAAACTCCTCTGTTACAGAGTAGGACACTATTGCAGGGTGTCCTTGGGAAGCAAGAGGAAGAACTCCTTCAAATACAATGCTTGCCTATATAGGATAACAGAACTATGAATAATGGTCTTCTATGCTTTGTTATAAAGGCTTGTGATCAACCTGTGACAGGCTGTTAATTTTATTTTCCTGAATAACTATTGATTTCTGCAAAAATTTATGGGTATCTTTAAAGCAAAAGCTATTCTTAACTAAGAGTTCTTTTTGTTCTTAAGACATCAGAACAATTGTCTTACGTTCTGGGTCTTATTTAGCTGGTGTCATAAACTTTTCTCCTCAGACATAAACATCTTGTGCCTAAAAGTGTTTAACTTTCTGAGAATATAACTCAGTAGGTTTTGCTTTATTTGGTGTTTATTCAAGATGAAGTCCCTCTGGTTTGGATACCTCTGATGCTTTGATTCTTAGAGTTGTTTCAGTTCACAGCCTAGAGGATAAGAGGTCCTATTGTTTGTAGGACCTTCTTATCTCTTGAGCCTTCAGTCATTACTGATCTTCAGTAACATGGATTCTTCTCCTGCCATTTTATGCCAGCTAATGGTAATGACTTCCTAAAGTTTCTAGTCTCTGCTGTCCTCTGAAAAACTTATGTTGAGTTGAATTATGTTCCTTGCCAGAACTCTGATCAATATAACTGCACAGTCTAGTTTAGCATCACATTATTCCCTTGGTTGCATTAAGAGCAAAATTAATTTAAATATATAAAATTTTCTAACAATATATATTTAACTACATTATGCTGCTTGAATTCTGCCTTGTGCTGTTAGTAAAGGGCATATAAAAACATAAGAGGAAAATTATGTCTTTCCTTTCAATCCAGAAATAAATAAGATGAACATTAAGTGCAGTTGGAAATCAACCAGTACGAAATTGTGTGGTTCTCACTATGAGTGCAATTGAAGCTCAGAAAAATCACTGCAGGCTAGAGATCTAAAAAGCAGGAAGAGGAGCAAAATGACTGTTATAACAGAAGTTGAAGAGTAATAACACCTGGCCAGAAGCAGAAAGGATTGCAACTGAGAGAATTAAAAAAAGGAAAAAAGAAAGACAGAAAAACAAAGTGGTTGCGATTGCACAGGCAAGTCAACCATAACCTGTACTTACCTACATTTAACACAGTATTTCGAATCGAGTTTATGTGCTTAATTCATAATGATGGGTAATTGCTGGTGATACTCTAGTTCCTCTTTACAATCCCACTATATTCCTTTATTGTGCATTCTGTTTTCTATAGTCTCTGTAATCTCTATCTCAGGTTTTAACATTCCCTGTATATTCATGACACTTTTCTATTTCTATGCTTGTGCTCTTATGACTCCTAGGCTGGGAATAACACTGTGGTCCTCTCTGATCATAAAAATTGGCCTGATTATTTGTCTGTGTCTTATTTATTCTCTTCCCTTCTTTACCCTGAATCTTGCCATGGAGGATTCGCAAGAGTAGAGTGTAGTACGAGCTTTTCTGACCTCTGACTTCCATGTGTGTTTAGTCAACAGGAAACACTGCTACAGTTAGGAAGGCAGTGGGAAAAGTGGGTAGAGGATTGGGCTACTCCCTCCTTCTGCCTCTTTCCTGTGGTTGAGTAGTTTCTCATTTGTTTCCTTTCTTCATCTTAGGCACAGCTTCTATAGGAGAAACTTTCTCCCATAGCTACAGCTCTCCCTGGAATCCAGTAAGCATTCCCTTCCCTTGCCTCTTGAAGCCTAAAAATGATAATAACCCTCCACTGCTGTGAATCCAGAGCACTTCACCACCGTTTGTAGGATCTCCTAACACTGCCCATGGCACTGAAAATCCCACCTTCAATGGAGTCTCTTTAAACTCAATTAAACTTTTTGTTTTTTACTGTAACCCTGACTGATACAGAAATAATATGCAATTTTCAAAGTCAAGCTTAGATTTGTCCCTGCTTTATAAGAACTAAATATAGCTCTTTAATTTCTAGTGATTACACACTCTTTGAACAAACCTTTTGATTTTACATGGTAAATTCAACATCTAATCAAGAATAACCTTATAAAATAATTCTGAACTTTTTTTGGATGATTTTCTGCATTGTTTTTAATCTTTTCATGTGTTTATGTCTCTATATGATAAAGTCTCTGATAGGAGTTAATTTTTTTAAAAAAACACTGGTTGTATTTGGTTATATTTGAAACACCATATAATAGTAACCAACAAATACATTTTTATGTAAGGAATTTTGACATGATACAAGTCTTTTTCATACACATTAACCATTTCTAAGAAAGTGTGTTCAATGCATGGACACTGAATTTGATGATTAATCTAATTTAAAATTCAAGTTGGCAGTTTTCTCTCCTGAATTTACCAGAATCATAAGGTTTTAGCTGATTGGCAATATATACCAGTAAAAGAAAACCTTTAACGAAAAGGCAAAAAAATATATATAGGAGATGAGATCCATTGATTTTGACTTTATTTTTCACAAGTCACAGGATAATAAATTAAGTAAACAAACCAACAGAAAATATAAAATTAAGGAATTAACTAACCTCTTGGTATATATATGCAGTAAAATCGAATGGAATATGTATGTGGTAATTCCCAAATCAGAGAGCCAGAATCCAGAATCGTGGCTAGTTGTGTAACTTTCCAGCTCTGAGCTACTGCTTTTTCCATTGAAAATCAGGGTTATTAGAACCCACTTCACATAATTGTGGTAAAAAGTAATTGAGGCTGTTCATTTAACACATAAGAAGCTCAGTCTCTGGCTCCTTACACAAGCACACAATAAATCACAACTATTTTTATCTCGTATACATATATTTTTTGAAAAGTTGGGCTGAAGTTACAAAACAAGTAGCACAGAAACAATATGAAAATATAAAAATGCGTGCTTATATAAAATAACTTATACGTAATATGCTATATATCTACATGGAGTGCATTTTCTTCAGAGAGCATTGCTTAAATTTTTCACTTATAAAAAATATTAAAGTAAATTTTTATTAAAGTAATTGCTAATCTATAAGGTTTATATTTTTATAAACTATGTGACCCAGTCATATAGAAATTAAAAATAGGCATGCAAAGTAGACAAGTGATGTAAGTATAGTTTATATCACTTACTGCTATTTCTTAAATGCCATTCAGCTTAGACCATTTTGAAATGCCGTCTAAATGTAGCACTAATTATTGAAAATGTCCAATTTTTATTTTACAGAAACATTAATAGATTTTAATTTGTCAAAATGACTTTTCAGCTGTACACAAAATTTCTCCCTTTTTTTTCAAATAATTTATATTTATCAATTTCAATATTGACTCAAAATTCTTGTCTACAATGACATTAATCTTCAGTGACTATTTGATTCTGTTTATAACTTGCTTCAAAACCCAGCTGGGCATGGTGGCTCATGCCTGTAATCCCAGCACTTTGGGAGGCTGAGGCTGGTGGATTACCTGAGGTCTGGAGTTCACGACCAGCCTGGCCAACATAGTGAAACCCCATCTCTACTAAAAACACAAAAAGTTAGCTGGGTGTGGTGGTGGGTGCCTGTAATCACTGTTACTTGGGAGTCTGAGGCAGGAGAATCACTTGAACTGGAGGGGCAGAGGTTGCAGTGAACCAAGATCATGCCATTGCACTCCAGCCTGGGGAACAAGAGCAAAACTCTGTCGCAAAGAAAAAAAAAGAACCCCTCAGTATTTTTATATTTTGAGCTAAATCAAATTTATGTTCTAATATTTGCCTTACCAAATAAATGGATAATTTTATACTATATATTCAGTATTGAACCAAAGTATTCTGATAGTTTCTGAATATGCAATATCATGGTATGTAATATATTAAAAATTAAATAAATTATGAATGTATATAATCTTTACAATTTGAAATATGGCCATTTACTTTTGAAAATGAAAGACTAACTCATGACACAATACAATTCTGGGCATCATTTCATAAGAGTATAGAAAAATTTGTCCACAAATAAAGAAGTCATAATAAAACATAGATATATGTAAATTTATAAAGTCTATATTCAGTAGTTTGAGGAGATAAAGCATATGTGTGTGTGTATAAATGTTTATACATGCAAACATATATATACACTATGTGTGTGTGTGTTTGTGTGTGCACACGCGCATACTTCAAGGAGGTGACAGTAGAGTTCAGGAACTATGATTAAAAGCCTAGTAGACCAAGCATTGAAGCATTTGGAAAAATACAAGACCTGATATGTAAATACACACACACACAGACACACACACACACACACACACACAAACACACACACTGTGTATATATATGTATGTATATATACACACACGTGCATATATATATATATATGTATTTAGTAATATTCCTTTTTTATTGTACTTCTGCGGTACATGTGCGGAACATGCACATTTATTACATAGGTATACATGTGGCATGATGTTGGCTGCATCCATCACCCCGTCATTTACATTAGGTATTTCTCCTAATGCTATCCCTTCCCTAGCCCCCCACCCCCCTGCCATCCCTCCCCTAGCCTCCCATTCCCTGACAGGCCCCAGTGTGGGATGTTCCCCTCCCTATATACTTTTCTTGTTCAAAATTCAGTCATTCCTCAATAGTGGTTTCTTTCTTATTGTTACCTCTCTTTACTTAACTTTATTCATTTTTTCCTTTTTTAATCTCTGCTGCACATGTTCCCTTGCAGACATGTTGTCTTACAGCACAGTTTACATCAGGTCTTATATCCCTATCTTGAATATTTTTCCAAATGCTTCAATGCTTGGTCTACTAAACTTTTAATCATAATATAGTCCTAAAGTCTACTGTCACCTCCTCGAAGTAACCCAAATTCAAGTAGATCTCCACGATCATATCCACATCATGACCTACTACAACATTGAGTTTTATTTTCTTATTATTACTTATTGTTTGAAGCTGTTTTATTCTTTATCTTACTGTATTTAAATTTATCCTTTGAAATTTTATTTATATTCAGTGCTCAGAGAATCATAGCGCCCTTAATAATGAGTACTTGCTGAATGAATATGTGCTGTAGATTATCATTTAAGTGTTCAAAAGTGCCCAATACAAATATGAAAAAGGGTCATGTAATTACGATATTGTTGATTTTCAACCTAATTTTGTCAGGTATAAACTATTATAGTATACCATATAAAGCTTGCAGAATTATTTGATGGAGAAATTTCTATGATAGAGGAGTTTTAACAATGGTAAAATTTCATAAATTGATCTTCTAAGCCAATAATTCAATCTTTAATGTTTAGCATTTTACAACCTAAATTTTGTCTTACATGATAAAACTTTATTTAAGATGGAATATATGTTAAAAGAATAGGAAGAGTAAGTCTTAAAATTGAGAGTCTTTCACATGCCAGACATCTCGATAATATATTTTAACATCTTCCACTCCATGAAGAAATAACAATGATTATTTCTATTCTACAGATTTGGAAAGTGAGATTCATATAAATGAAATAACTTGCTTAATTTCAAATCAAAAGTAAATAGTAGAGTTAGATTTTAGCTCATTTATTTTATTCCAGTGACAAGCTTGTTCAAGAATACTGTAAGATTCTAAACTCTTTTTTAAAAAACAAAGACTATCTGAAAACTTTACTCATTTCCTTGTATATTAATATAAATTCTGGAGACAATAAATTCTAGTTTAAAATTAAAAAAAAAAAAAAAAAAAAAAACATCAAATTTGGCTCTTAAAGATTTCCAAGAGCTGGCTTTTGTCTAACTCTTAAGTTTCTAGCCTTCTCTAAACGTTCTCTGTACTTTGGTCCTAATGGCCTCCACTTTCACAAGTACTCTAAATATGCCCACAAGCCATTGTCTTCACATGAAATTTCCAATGTTTGTCTATAAATATTGCATGATTATCCCCTCTGATCATTCAAGACCCTACTTTAATGTCATCTCTTTAGAGAGACTTTCCTAGACTACTCAAACAAAAAGAAACCTCTCTCCAGTTACCTTCCAGATGGTATTCAAAAATAAGTTCCTGGCTGAGGCAGGTGGATCACAAGGTCAGGAGATCCACACCATCCTTGCACTTGCCTGTAGTCCCAGCTACTAGGGAGGCTGAGGTAGAAGAATTGCTTAAACCTAGGAGGTGGAGGTTGCAGTGAGCTGAGATTGCACCACTGCACTCCAGCCTGGGTAACAAGAAAATAAAAAGAAGTTCCTCATCTTGTGCCAGTCCGAGAAAAGCAAGATAAGTATGGATAGTGAGTATGTATTTGATACATTTCATAAGTTGATATTGCTTTAACATTTCTATTGTGTTATATAAGAATACTGATCTGCAATGAATTGGGAGAAATTTCAGATTCACAGAGAGCTTGAAAAGTGTTAATGTACAGCATTACCTACTTTTTGTCCTTTAGAGCCATTGCCAATATCTAAATTTGTTTATTATAATTTTATTTTTCTAACTAGAATTTAAACTCCATGAAACCATAAATTTGGGAGAGAGCTTCTTCACATAAATATCCTAACAACCTAGACTATTGTTTAAGTGTTCGAAAGAGCTCAATACAAATATGAGAAAGGGTAATTATTATGTAGTTGATTTTCAACCTAATTTTATCAGGTAGAAATCATTATAATAAGCCATATAAAAATTGTAGAATTATTTCTTGGAGAAAATTCTACAATAGATGAGTTTAAAAAACTATAAAGAAATTAGGTAAATTTTCAATAAATCATAATTGGTTAGTGTGTGTCATAAAACTATATCTAAATATACTAGAAATTCATTTTTATATCTAAGGATTATTTGAAAAAATATATACCCACTTTTACTTATAATTTAACTTGGATTTATAGAATTCAAATATAACTGGCCATGTAGAAGCAGTTGGTGTTAACATGGAGCTGATAACATCTATTTCTGAGCAATGTTTATATGAAAGATATTTATGAATGTTAAGTCATTTACATATGAATTTAATAATAAATTATTGAATGAATGCAAACTCCTCTTCACTAGTGTAGATGGCTGAGAAATATACATTTTTTTATTTTTAGTTGGACTCTTTGATACTGTTACATATTATCTCCATTATATATAAAAATAATTCTGTATACTTTAATATCCAAGTTTGGTTCTCAAGTTTATAGGACTCTTGTTAAAAAACTTAATGTCTATTAAAGTCTCAATAAACTTAATAATGAAATAAATTAGTAAAATTTTATTCAGTTTAAACATAAAGTAATGGGAGAGATAAGAATTTTATGCCTCAAAATAGAGATTTAAAAAAAAAATCAGTCTTTTAAGGAGTGATTTACATACAAAAATTTCAGTAATTTTACATGTACAATTAAAGAAATTATGACAAATGTATACCAAATATAATTACCACCACAATTATGATGTTAAAAAAGGCATCAATCAAAAATTTCTTCATGTTCCTTGTTGGTTAGTTCCTCCCTCAGTACTCAGCCCCTTTCAGTTACTAATTTGTCTGTGGCATAATTTGTTTTGTATATGCTAAAATCTTACACAGAGAGTATCGTACAGTATGTAGCCTTGTTTCTACTTTTTTAATACACAAAATGGTTTTGACAAACATCTGTGTTGTTGAATGTATCAGCAGTTATGCTATATTGTTGAGTTGTATGTCATTGCATGATTATTCTACAGTCTCTTTGTCCATTTAGCAACTGATGAAAGTTTGGGTTGTTTCCAGTTTCCAACTATTATAAAGGTGCTTTGAAGATCTTAGTAAAATATTTTGTATGACCATGTGTTTTCAGATTTCTTGTGAAAATACCTGTGAGTAGATATGCCTGACTGTATGGCAAGAATATAACTAATTTTACCAGAAACTTTCTATTTACATAAAATTAGATGTATATGTTCATGACATATTTGGTAGATCTAAATCATAGAACTCACAGACTAGTGGTTTCATTGTGGCTTTTAAAAAAAAAATTTTTTTTTTTTTTTTTTTTTTTTTTTTTTTTGATACAGAATCTCAATTTGTTACCCAGCCTGGAGTGTACTGATGTGATCCCAGCCCATTGCAGCCTCACACTCCTGAGCTTAGGACGTCCTTCTGTCTCAGCCTCGGGTAGCTGGGACTAAACGTGTGTAGTACCATGCCTGGCTAATTTTTTAATTTTTTGCAGAGACAGTGTCTCACTATGTTGCCTATGCTGGTCTCAGTATCCTGGCCTCAAGTGATCTTCTAGCCTTTGCTTTCCAAAGTGCTGGGATTATAGGCATGAGCAACCACTCTTGACAAATGGCAAGATTTCTAACAACTAAATTAATTTCTTAAAGATAATTGAGAAATACTGTTCTTTTTAAAGGTAGCTTGTATACAATATGCTTCCAAATAATTGTTATTTTTGAAAAATTTACAATATCATAGCATAAAGCTTTTCATAGTATTTTTAGTAATTTTAATATCTGTTGTATCTAGACTAATATCTATCTTCCAATCATTTTTATTTTTTCTCTCAATGAATCTTACACAAAATGTGTATTTTTTTCAAAGAGTCAACTTGTTCTGTTTCTTTTTTCTTTGTCTTTTAACATCTATAGTTAGAGACATTATATCTACAATTCAATTATTTTCACCTTTATTTGGTTGTATTTGTTTTCTAATTGCTTATATTAGATGGTTAGCTCAATATTTACTAATTCTTCTGGTTTGCCTATAAAAGCAAGGACATTTAATTTATTATCCTCTAAACATTGCTTAAGCTTAATGTCATTTCTTCTATTAGCAGTATTTTTAATGTTGTTCATTTGTGTGTATTTATTATTTTTTCTTTGACCTTTGAATTATATACATGTGCATTTTCTAATTTTAACTCAATTTTTAAACTAATACTTTGATTGATTATAAATTGCATTGAAAATGAAAATATTAGTGTTGTATATTTTGAAGTTTCTTGAAATTTATTTGCAATCCAATATATTATCAAATTATTAATGTTGCCTGTCAGCTTCATTTTATATTTATTTATGTATTTATTCATTTATTCATCTATTTCTGAGATTAAGAGTCACTCGTCACCTAGGCTGAAGTGCAGTGGTGTGATCATGTTTCACCGCAACCTGTGTAGCTGAGACTACAGCCACCTACAACCCGCATGACTAATTTTTGTATTTTTGGTAAAGACAGGGTTTTGTCATGTTGGCCAGGCTGGTCTCGAACTTTTAACCTCAAGTGATCCACCTGTCTTGGCCTCTAAAAGTGCTGGAATAATAGTGTGAGCCATTGTTCCTGCCCAATCTGTGGGTTTTAAAATAATGTGACTTGTTAGTATTGGATACAAACTTTTATACACAAATGAGTTTTTCATTGCTTTAGTGAGTTAATTATGCCAATAAATTTTTGAACACTTGGCATTTTTGTTTCATTGATCTATTAATTATTGGACTAGAAATACTAAGTTATTCTGCAATTATTATGGATTTTTCCATTTTTCCTTGTAGTGCAGTTCAGTTTTGCTTTGTATACATCAAGACTATTTTAATTGATTTGTACAAACCAAATTTTATCTGCCCAGCATACTGTACAATTTGTTATGCATTTTTTTAGTTATTTGTAGGTACCTAGTTCATAAGTACCCCAAATTTCTTTGCATTCTCTTTAATAAGCCTCTAATTTATTTTGTTTACATTTATTATTTATGTATCTTTTGTAAACATCAGATACCTGGATTTTTTAAAGCTTGCTTTTGTTATTTTTGGTATTTAAAATTTTACACATTCATTCCTGGTTCCTGATAAGCTATGGATTTAAAATATGTTTATTACATATTGTTCAGGGTAATTATTGATTTTCTGACAGAAAATCCTTTTCAGAATATTTATTATTGGTATTTCCCAATATGGGGGCTCTCAATCCATTTTCACACTGCAGCAACAATATGTTAAAATTCAAAATAAATCTAAATATATCAACTTCTTGATATCCCTCAATGGCTTCTGCTTCACTTTGTTGGTCCTTACCACACTAGATAAGGCTCTGGAATATGGGGCTGCTTTTTCTTCCAGCTTCAACTTTTGTCAATAACAAATTATACTTGTCATTTCAAACAAGTTACTTGTTTTATATCCTCAACATCATCATTTCCTCTTTGGACTCTGGTCTTTCATGAATTTCTTTTTTCTCTACACAGAATTTTTCACCTATGCCAGAAAGATCATCCCAGCTCATCCATATGTGTGTTAAATGCCTTTTCTAGTTTTTCTCAGGGTTGCCATAAAAAACACCACAGACTAGGTGGCTTAAAAAAAGTTTATTTTTTCACAGTCTGGATGCTAGAACTCTGATACAAGCTGTTGAAAGTGTTGTTTTTTTCCCAAGGCTGCTCTTTTTGGCTTCTGCTTAGGCCTTTACATGTTCTTCCCTTTGAACTCATTTGTTTTCAAATTTATATTCAAATTCCCTGGTCATATTGGATTATGTCTCATTTTAATGACCTTATTTTAACTTATTTACCTCTTTAAAGACCTATTTTCAAATATAGTTACATTCTGAGGCACACTTAAGACTTCAACATATGAATTTTTGTGAAAACACAATTTAGCTTATTAAACTTCATACTTCTCTTAGCACATATTTCCAGATGTATAATATTTATTTATATATTCCAAAAGACTATGCAATTTGAGAACAAGTTTTGATCATTCTTGTCTTACATTTCTAGAGCTTGATCCCAGGATTCACTACATACTGATGAAAAAATGGGTATGACATTTTTTCAAAATTAGTTGACATTTGCTCAGATCTATATGGAAATTTATTTTTCCTCTGTATTACAAAAAGTCTACTGTGAGAGACGGAGGTTGTAGTGAGCTGAGATTGCACCACTGTACTCCAGCCTGGGCAACAAGAATGAATTTCGTCAAAAGAAAAACAAAATAAACGACTACCAGGAATGTATAAAACTGCTTTAAAGTAAAAAATATTTTTACTTTAAACATACTTTAAATAATTTCAGAATTATTTTAATGAAGGTGCCAACTATAAATGTTTCTATTTGATCAATGATATGCAGGCACACCTTGTTTTATTGTGCTTAGCTTTACTGAGCTTTACAGATACTGCATTTCCTAAAAAGTGAAGGTTTCTGCCATCCCTGTGTTGAGCAAATCTATCAGCAACATTGTTTCCCAACAGCATGTGCTCACTTCATGTCACTGTGTCACATTTTGGCCTAATTCTCTCAATATTTTAAACTTTTAAATTATTATTGTATCTGTTATGGTGATACGTAATCAGTAATATTTGATGTTACTACTGCAATTGTTTTGGGTATCACAAACTGTGCTCATGTAAGAAGGCAACCTTAATCAGTATCTGTGTTCTGTGTTCTGACTTCTTCACCAACTGTCTCTTTCTCCATCTTTCTCCTTCTGCTTTGGCTTTCATGTTCCCTGGAACACAACAACATCGAGATTAGGTCAATTAATAGTCCTAAATTGGCTGCTGTGTGTTCAAGTGAAGGGAAGAGTTGCACATGTATCACTTTAAAGAAAGAAGTAGAAATAAGTATAATGAGGAAGGCACGTCAAAAGCCAAGATAGGCCAACACATAGGCCTCTAGTGGCAAACAGTGAACCATGTTGTGAAAGAGCAGTGACAAAGTTCTTGAAGAAAATTGAAAGTGCTACTCTAGTGTTAAGGAAGTGATAACTGTCTTATTGCTGATATTGAGAATGCTTTAGTGGTCTGGATAGAAGATGAAAATAGACACCACAGTCCCTTAAGCCAGAGCCTGATCCAGAGCAAGACCTCAATTTTCTTAGATTCTATGAAGGCTGAGAGAAGTAAGGTTACTTCAGAAAAAAATGTTTGAAGCTACCAGAAGTTGGTTCAAGAAGCCAACTCCATGACATAAAAGGGCAAGTCGAAGCATCAAGTGTTAACATAGAAGATGTACCAAGTCATCCAGAGGATCTAGCTAAGATCATTGATGAAGGTGGCTCCTTTAAACAACAGATGTTCAAAGTAAATTTAAAGAAAACTTTTTTATTGAAAGACGCCCACTGGGATGTTCATAAGTAGAAGTCAGTGCTTGACTTCAAAGATCCAAGAACAGGCTAACTCTCATGTTAGAAGTTAAAGTAGCTGGTTATGTTAAGTTGAAGCCAATGCTCATTCACCATTTCAAAAATCCTAGGACACTTTGGAATGATGCTCTATCTACTCTGCATTCTATAAATGGAAAACGAAACATGGATGACAGCACATCTCTTTGCAACATGTATTACTAAATACTTTAAATCCCCTGTTGAGACCTATTGCTTTAAAAAAAGAGAGAGATTTTTTCCAAAATATTTCTGCTCACTGAAAACACACCCAGTCAAGTAAGAGCTCCGATGGAGAGGCACAGAGATTAATGTTGTTTCCATGCCTGCTAACACATTCCTTCTGTTGCCCATGAGTCAAAGAGTATTTTTGACTTTCAAGTCTTATTATTTAAGAAATATATTCTGTAAGAGTATAGTTTTCATGAATAGTGATTCATCTGATGGATGTAGGCAAAGTAAATTGAAAATTTTCTGTGAAGGCTTCACCATTGTGTATGCCATTAAAAACATTTGTAATTCAGGAAGTAGGTCAAAATACTAATGTTAATGAGAGCTAGGAAAACCTAGATTCCAACTTTTTGGATAACTTATAACTCTGAGAGATTTAAGACTTCAGTGGAGGAAGTAATTGCAGATATACAGAAAGTAGCAAGAGAAATAGAAGTGAAACCTGAAGATGTGATTGAATTGTTGCAATCTCATGCATCAGATTTGAATGGATGAGAAGTTGCTTATTACAGATGAGCCAAGAAAGTGATTTTTTGATATGGCAACTATTTTTTTGTAAAGATCATGTAAACACTGTTGAACTGACAACAAAAGATTTAGAATATTACATAATAGTTGATAAAGCAGCAGGAGAGTTTGAAATGTTCGAATCCAATTTTGAAATAAATTCTACTGTGGTTAAAATGCTAACAAATAGCATCACATGCTACAGAGAAGTATATACAAAAGGAAGAGTAAATTGACACAGCAAACTTTATTGTTATTTTATGTAAATAAATTGGCATATCCATCCAAGCTTCAGCAACCACCACCCAGATAAGTCACCAGCCATCAACACTGAGGCAAGACCCTCTACCAGCAAAAATACTATAAATCACTGAAGACTCTGGTGATTGTCAGCATTTTTTATGCAATAAAGCATTTTAAAATTAAGATTACACATTATTTTGTAGACATAATAGTATTACACACAATTAACAGACTACTGCATATTGTGAACATAACTTTTATATGTATTGAGAAACCGTAAACTGTGTGTGACTCACTTTATTTTTATAGTTGTTTTATTGTGGTGTCATGGAAACAAACTTGTAATATATCTGAGATATCCCTGTAATTATATTTAGAATGTATGTGTGCTGGGGGGAGGCAGGACTTCCAGTCTTCCAAAAAGTGGATATCAAGAAGAAACAAGAGACACAGGACAGTTGTTGGAGGAAATGCCTGTGAATAAAGGGTAGAAAGCAGAGTTAGATGTGGAGACTTCAGATCACAATGCAAGATTGACCCCTTTGAAAGTAGACAGGGGAAGAATGAGGGCTGCATAGTATTAGACTGCAGTTCTCAGAGAATTTCACCCAGGCTAATGAGGAACCACAAAGCAAAGACTGCCCGTTGACCAAGCCCTTCATTTGTCAGGAATGGCCCAGCTCCAATTTCCCTGCTTGCTTAGCCATTGGCTGGGAGCAGCCCAGCATGTATGTGAGGACAATGTAGACTCTGCCGCACACCTCGAAGGTGCAGCCGCTGGAGTATTCCGGGTCATCACTCTTCTAGCAGCTTCTCCCTTGAAGCGCAGTCTCAGTGGCACATTCCCATGGCTGCCACAGAGATCTGGAGGTTGTATGCCCCTCTGGCCTTTAGCCATGCCAGGCGGGCTGACTAATTATTCCAGGTATAAACCCATCAGCTAGTAAACTGAACCTCAGATCACCAAGAGAATTTTAGACAGTAACCAGGACCTTATAATGCCCATGGCCCTTTATTTAGCCATGGTTAAACAGTCAGATACCCAGTCCTCAGAGATGAAGAAAGAGCTTCACCATTAAGTCAACTGCAAACCAATACTATTTATACTTTTCTAACCCCATATTCCATGGTAATCATTCTCTGCCCAACACCATATTCGACAGAGTACTTGATATTCTGTGGATATATGCGTGCTTTGTCTTAGGAGACATTTCCTTGCCACTTTTCTGATCATTTCCGATTGCTGGAGTCCTTCAGTTATAGATTTTTGAAAGTGCATCTGTATTCTCCACTGGGCCATGACTTTCAAGACAAAATACAATCTAACTCATTTCATAGATTGTCTTCAATTAATGGAACTGATTTTGAAAACAAAAATAACGAAGAAAGTTTTTAGTTTGTTAGGCAGCACTATAAACCATTTCCCTTTAGAATCATGATCCACTATTTGATACTAAAGGTATAAAAGTAAACACATATTTCAGTCTCTAGTTTTTAAGTTCCTAAAAGAGTCTTGTAAGTACACCTAATCAGAATATTCCACTCTCTTATCCTCAGCATTTAATCTATTGAAATTGGAGCTAATACACTGAAATCATTTTAACCATCAATTGCAGCTTCACAAAGTATAATGAGTGGGAGAGATGGAAAAGCAAAAGTGGCAATTGGTAACAATTTTCTGAATGAGAGAAGGAAAGTTCGTGTGTAACTCAAGTGTTGTGCAGGCAATTATTGTCTTTAGAATGATTTGAATGTGCGTTTTGCGATTTAAGTTCAAGATGAATACACAATTTTACTCTACATTAATGCAAGTAGGTTGGCAGATATATTAAGAAGATTGTCAGTGTTCCATTTGAACTATTGTCATCTCTTTTGTACTTAATTTATAATCACTGATTCTTGATTTGCTACCTGAGCAGAAAAGTGTAGCACATGTGGTACCATGGATAATTTTGTTTCCTATTCAAGACTAAAGAATATATAAAGAATTTACTGTACTTATATTTTTGAAAGAACATTGGGCAATATAAGATCAATAACATCTGGCCTTCAGGGAAAAATATGATTTAAAAAAATCCATTGTTGACCAGGCATGATGGCTCATGTCTGTAATCCCAGAACTTTGGGAGACTGAGGCAGATGGATCACTTGAAGTCAGGAGTTTGAGACCAGCCTGGCCAACATGACAAAACTTCGTCTCTACTAAAAATACAAAAATTAGCCGGGTGTGGTGGTGTGGGCCTGTAATCCCATCTGCTCAAGAGGCTGAGGCAGGAGAATCTTTTGAACCCAGGTGGTGGAGGTTGCAGTCAGCTGAGATCATATCAATGTACTCCAGCCTGGATGACAGAGCAAGAATCTGTCTCAAACAAAACAAAGCAAAACAATGCATTGTCCAAAATACATTTCTTTGTAAAAATAAGAACATGTGCAATAAAGAAAATCAGCCCCATGGAGAAGTCAAAGTAGCACAGTTATAGGAGTTAGAGAATTTAAACTTAAATTATAATTTTAGTATTTTCAAATTATTTGTAATTATTTTTGTATTTAAAGGGTTTTTGATGTCACTATTAAATCAGTATCTTATCTTGTGGTTTGCTATAATTGGCACCTTAAAGAAAATGGTAGATCCTCTCCTTTCACCTGATCTCCGTGTTGCTTTTCTGCACATGCACTAAAAAGTAAGAGATTATATATCTAATAGATGGGTAGGTTTCATGATACAGAAAATGTGTCTCTACTTACTGCTCTATTCTCAAATATTAATTGTGTTTTGCACACTGTACGTACTTAATAATGACTCATTTAATAGATTCAATGTGTAACTGTTACACAAAATAAACCTATTTTATCCTAGCTTTTTCAGCTAGTTAATGTCTCCCTCATAAGTATGCTGGGAAAAACTGATTTTCTAAACCTGAATAGAAAATCACTCCAAAACTTAATACCATAAAATAAAAATAATCACTTTATATTTCTTACAACTTCTGTGGGTCAGGAATTTAGAAAGAGCCTTACTAGGATTTTATGCCCTCTGTAATAACACAGTGACTGTATCTGGACTGAAAGAGGCCAGAGTGGCTGCAAGCTTGCAAGCATCTCTCTCACTCTCTCTCTTAGTCTTTGTGATTCCAGTCTAGTCTTTTCTAGTGGACTATTTTGGGCATCTTCACAGCATGGTGGCCTTAGGTCAGTGGGGTGTGCATATGCTGGCTGAAGACTTTAAGAAGGAAAATTAGTGTGAACATTATCTTTTATGACCAACTCTCAGAGGTCATATAATTTCAGTCACATCATAAACAAAAAGTTTCATTTGTAGAAAAAGTTACAAAATCCAATCCTTTCAACGGGAGGTGACAAAGACCACCTCAGTATTCACTGTGAGAAATGTCAAAGAATTTTTACACAAATTTTAAAACTACTACACAAATTAAGAAGATGTAAATAAAGAGGTCTTGGGCATAGTCAGCATTTAATAGTCATTTCACAATATATGACTAATTGAATTAAATAAGCTTTGTGAATTTCTAATAGAGCATGAGATAATCTGTATACAACCAGTCAAATTAATAAAAACGAATCCAACAGTCTGTTGTAAACTTAAAGTATAAACTCCAAGATGAATTATTATGTAAGAGTAGAAATTTTCTAAAATTATTAGCTTAGGTGTATGATTAAATATTTTTATAATCAAATTGATAATTGAGTAGAAATTTTGAATATTCATCACACAAATCCGATAGTCATTTAAAAAGAAAACCCTAAGTAAATAAAAATGTACAAAGCTGTTGTTTTGTATCTGGGAGGTCTCTGATTTCCCTTGTCTCTCTCTATTTTTTGTTTTATTAACCATATTATTCAGGATAATGAAGAGCTACCATTATATCTGCCGAAGAAAATTACTGGTAAGCCTTGATTCCAATAATAACATTCTCAATAAAAATGTAAGCAGGGAGTTAATTCTGAGTTAAAAGTAATAAGACTGAATCCACTAAAATTATCATATAGTAACTCTGTGTCTAAGTGACTAATGTTTTCAAATGAGTAAGAATTATGTACAAAAATTCTTCTCATCTAAATCAATTTATTCTAGTAATTTTTTTGTTCCAATCCCTAGCCAGCAATCATGGTGAGATCAAAAGACAAACAAAAACAAAATAAAATAAAACCTTCTAAAACTGTCTCTTCTTTAAACTTGTGACACAAGTTTTCCTTCAAGGGCACCCTTGAAAACGTCTACACTAGCAAAAAGTCACTTGGTGCTAAGATTGACGCATTCTATCACCCAAACCATCACAAGGAGGAAACAATCATCTCTGAAGTCAACCCCCTAGTGCTATTTTTTGTATGAGTTGCTGGTACACTAAAAATAATGCATGTAGAAAAGGCGGCACTGCATTTCTTTGTTGTTGTTGTTTAAAAAAAGAAAAGGCACAAAAGTAATTTGATATTAAATCAAGATGGCAACGTTGTATTAACTCCTCTGGTTGAACCTGCCCATGCACTGAGAAGAGATTACATGAAAAGGAGTTCTTGCAAACTAAACAGAAGAATAAAAACAGACAATGTTCATTTGTGATACATCATTTACCTATTTATAGTAACAATAGCATAGGGAGAGATGGTATAGTTGGCATCTTAGCTTTCATGTGAAAGATTCTGAATGATCAGAGGGATAAAGTGACACAAAGGCTGTATTTCTTTATGTCTGAAATCCTACAGAAGCCCTAACACTATTCTCCATAGCCAGATTCTGAATCTTTTAAATATTTAACATTTATATTTTCCTCAAAGATTATATAAAGATACACTAGTGGAGGCATTTAAGCTACATGTATATAGCTTAAATTGAGTGGTCCAGTAAACACTGATTATTTAGTATTGTGTAGGCAGAACAGATTAGGGGCTGATGTTTAAATTACTGTTTTATTATCATGGAGAAAGTCTTACTTTTCCTTTTTAACTATGACAAGTTTAAAATTAATAATTATTCATTTTCAAGAAAAGGAAAATGTAGTTTTACAGAGCAACCAAGAAAAGTCAGTAATTCCTAGCCACACTATGTATTAGCTAGATATTAACCTGGGGGGGGGGGAGAAATTTAGGGGGAAAAAGTACTCATATCTGGCATTAGTTGCCAGTGCTTTCCTCAATGGGAAGGAAAGAGTTAACTGCAGTCCCATAAACCATTACTCTGTGTCTGGCACTGGACAACCAAAAGAAATGAAAAGCCTCAACTACCTCTCCTTATAAACATACTAAGGTAATGACCTCCCATCCTGACTTTTCCCACTAGACCTCCTGGTCAAAGTGCTAATATTATTTACTAGCAGACACTGGACAATTATCAGAGTTACAATCTGTTAAACGTTTTAAGCAGCTTTTAGCAGATATGATTAGATACTTTATTTGTAAGTCAATTGGAACTTATGAGTTTGTAGGAAATGGTTGGCTGGAGCCTGGAAGCTAGTCAAGTAACATATGTATTAGTTGGGCATGGTTGGGCGTGCCTGTGGTCCCAGATACTAGGGAGGCTGACAAAGGAGCATAAATTGAGTTCAGGAGGTTGAAGCTGCAGTGAGTCATGATCACACCATTGCACTGGGTGACAGAGCAAGACCCTAACACCAAAAAAAAAAAAAAAAGTTTACGCTATGTAATTAATGGATTATAGAATTCTGTGGGAGCAATCCCTCTCCATGCATTTCTCAAGAGACACATCTCTTAAACCTAAAATGAAAATAGTTCTGAATCTGGGGAAAAAAAGGTGCAGTTTTGACTAGTCTCAGACAACTGTAAGAAAATAGTATTTCTCCTGACCTAGGTATTTTTTGTCTCTTTTGAATTATTAGTCGTGTTTAGTACTGCATAAATGTATGACTCATAAACGTGATATACAAATAAACAATATGTCAATATTATGAAAAGAGATAAATATTGAATAACCTAGTTAAAAACCTGCCCAGCATTTTGACTCTTGCACTAAGCTCAGTCTCCTATACATCATATTGTCCTTAGCATACAAAGATAGAATTCTTCATTTGCACGCAGTTCTTTAGGCAACAAGCTATGAAACCAGACTTCAATGAAAAATATAAGTTTTTTGCTAAAAATTAATCTAAAATTATCACAGTTAAAATATTGGGTTATAATATTAACATGTTGAGATATGATTTTATAAACTTTTAAGTGATAATATTCTCTACACCTTTTATCTTGTGATATTTAAATGTGTTAATGAAACAATTACTAAAATTTGAAAAAGCTGATGTTAACCAAAGAGGGAGAAATAGGCCAACATAAGAAGCAGCAATAGATTTAGCACCTCTGTCGTAAAATGTTACTATCATTAGAACACTATTAAAAAGCATATTTGTATTTTGCCTTTCGGGCTTTATTTCTTTGGATAAAAATAATAAAGATAAAAGAAATAATTCAATAAAAGCTTTACGTGATCTATAAGAACATTGGTTACAATTACTTTTTTTTCTATTTGGAATATATTTTATTATTTTATCTAATTTTTCACCAAAATGTTATAGTCTTTCACACGGAATCACTTTAAATTAAAGCAAAAACATAAAAACAATTCATTCTACTTAAAATATAAATGACAGAAACATTTTATTTTCTATTTTTTGGTATTATAATCTGTTTATCGAATCCCTAATGAACAACGTCATACTCCATTCTAGACTCTGAGGATACAAATGTAAACTAATCACACACGTTATCCTCTTTGAAAGGTTTTATGGTCCAGTAGAAGGCCCATAATGGAAATTAAAACTGATAAATGCAGAAAATATGTAATTGCTAACTATATTCGATGATATAAAAGAAAAAAAGCTCTCTGAAAAAGATTAAAGCAGATCCTTTGTTCACTTTATTTAATGTTTTTAGAGAAAATCCTCTGAATGGTGACATTGGTAAGTATGAACATTAAGTGATAATTTTATTCAATAAAAACTGAATTGAGTTGCTTTCTCTGTATGTGGAGATTAATAATCTAATATCTACAAATCTGTTAAAAAATATATCCAAAGATTTAAATAGGACATTTTGTGAGAGGTCTGACATAGACCACAAACTACTTAATTTTTTAAATTGCATTTTAGGTTTTGGGGTACATGTGAAGAACATGCAAGATTGTTGCATAGGTACACACATGGCAGTGTGATTTTTTGCCTTCCTCCCCTTCACCTATATCTGGCATTTCTCCCCATAATATCTCTCCCCAACTCCCCAACCCCTGCTGTCCCTCCCCTATTTTCCCCCACCAGACCACTGTGTGTAGTGCTCCCCTCCCTATGCCCATATTTTCTCACTGTTCAACACCAGCCTATGAATGAGAACATGCGCTGTTTGATTTTCTGCTCTTGTGTCAGTTTGCTGAGAATGATGGTTTCCAGGTTCATCCATGTCCCTACAAAGGAAATGAAATCATTGTTTTTGATGGCTGCATAATATTCCATGGTGTATATGTGCCACATTTTCCATGTCCAATCTATCATCAATGGGCATTTGGGTTGGTTCCAGGTCTTTGCTATTGTAAACAGTGCTGCAATGAACATTCATGTACATGTGTCCTTATAGTAGAATGATTTATAATCCTTTGGATATATACCCAGTAATGGGATTGCTGGGTCAAATGGAATTTCTATTTCTAGGTTCTTGAGGAATTGCCACACTGTCTTCCACAATGTTTGAGCTAATTTACACTCCTATCAACAGTGTAAAAGTGTTAATTTTTATAGGTTGAGAAATTTCAATAAATACTGGGTTAAGAGGGTAGTTTATAACCACAAATGACTACATCAAAAAAGTAGAATTATTTTTAATAAACAACCTAATGGTGCACATCAAAATACTATAAAAGCAAAAATGAACCAAAGTAAAACTTAGCAGAAAGAAGGAAATAATATGGAACTCTTAAGTATAGGATATATACACAAAAACTATTAACTTCAAGTCACTATACCATGAGCTTGCTAGTTACATATTTAGATTTTTTTAATACTTCATAATATGGTTTGGCCCTGTGTCCCCACCCAAATCTCATCTTAAAGCTTCCATAATTTCCACGTGTGGTGGAAGGTTCCTGGTGGGAGATGATTGAATCATCGGGGCGGGTCTTTCCCATGCTGTTCTGATGATAGTGAATGGATCTCACAATATCTGATGGTTTTAAAACTGGAAGTTTCCCTGCACGAGCTCTCTTTTTGCCTGGCACCATCCATGTAAGATGTGACTTGCTCCTTCTTGCCTCCCTCCATAATTGTGAGGCTTCCCCAGCCACATAAAACTGAGTTCTGTTAAGTCCCTTTCTTTCTTAAATTGCCTAATCTCAGGTACGTCTTTGTCAGCAGTGTGAAAACAAACTAGTACACTTTATATAGCATCCTTTCTAAATTATAGGAATAATTGCTAATTATTTCTAGAAAATATGTGAATTAAAGAGAATGTATTCCATTAGAAATTAGAGTATTAAATAAAAGGCAAAAATATACGTTTTGGAAAATTAAATAATAATTATACACATTTTAATGTAGGTTTTAATTAGTTAGATAAAATCAAAACAGTTCTTTATTCTGTTATTTATTTTGCTTTGACTCCAAATCCTTAAATGCATAGTACTAATAGAATTATCTTTACTCAGTTTTTATTGAATGTCTACTAGAATTAAGTATATTATAGAGAAAATGTTTTAGTAATATCAAAAAACACCATGGAAATACTATCAAAATATTTCCCTAAATTTTTGTGAATAAAGAGTTAAGGAATATATGTCAAAACATTTGTTGTGATTTTGCTGCTCCCATATTGTACAAGGCAACTAACTATATGCTGTAAAGAATTATGGCTGACAAAATGTTTGAACTATTTAAAGCCTGAAAATCTTATCTACCTCCCACCGGTGAAACTTAATGACAACTTGTCTGTTGAATTAGCTTGTTCAGTGAACAAACCTGAAATGCAACAATTATGCAAAGCGATATAGTGCATACAGTGACATTTTCATAAACAAGTACCTACTGTGACAATATTTTTCTATTATTATTTTTGATGTTTCAGAATCAATCAACCAGGAATACTCATTGTTGTAAGGTCGAGTTGTGCATGATTTTCTTTCTCATAATTGTAACAACTTGACTCTGCAATAGTCATATGAGAGCTGTTTTATGCCCTGGAGCTTGTTTTTAATTGTAACTAACATCATCAAACACACAAAACAAGTCTTTTCATACCTGTAATGAATTACTCTAGGCATGGCATTTTTCTAGGCCTCAGGAGATAATTGAGTATACTAACTAGGTCTCTGACTACAGCTTGAATGATGGGCCGCAGTTTCTGCTCTTGGAACTGGAAACCAAGAGCTAGAAACACTAAAAGCCAAGTAACTTTAAACCCATTAGGTAATATTTTTGAGAGCCAATATTTTATTTGTGAAATACCTAGTTACTTTGAGTATCTTTGTTTTAATTTATAAAAAATATTATTTAATATTGCTTAGTAATTTAAGTGTGGCATTATACACCAAACATGGAGAATATAGATAGCTCTCAAATTATTTATCTCAATAACAAAATTGTTATTATGAATGTAATTTGTAGCAAAATCTATTAGACACAATTAATTTACATTTTGGGAATAGAAGTGATATTGATAAACAGATTTTAGCAAATTTTAGAGCTGACACATAGCTTAAATCAAAGAAAATATTATACTACCATGATGTTGTACTAGTCGGGACATCCAAAAGTCTTTTTGTCCATTTCAATGTAATTTTCACTGCATAATTAATCAAATAAATGTAACTAATTTTAAAGTACTATAAATTACTTTGTGTACTATGAAAGCTAAACAAATGTAAAACATAGCTTATTCAAAATACTTTAAATACTTTTTTTCTTAAGAAAACATTAGTTTGTGATGTAATCGCTCTCTCTCTTTTTTTTTGGTCTGTTATCCATTACATAGTATTTTTTTTTCTTTTTCTTTTTCTCATTTTTTAATTACATTTTAGGTTTTGGGGTACATGTGAAGAACATGCAAGATCGTTGTCTATTTTGGCTTTTAATGCCTGTGCTTTTGGGGCCATATCCTAGACAGCAAAGTCACTGTTCTGATCAATATCATGGAGATTTTCTTCTAGTAGTTTTAAAATTTTAGGTATTAAGTTCAATTTTATTTTTCTGTATGTGGATTTCCAGTTTTCCCAACACAATTAATTGAAGAGACTATTCTTTCTCCATTGTATGTTCTTAGCACCTTTTTCAAGAATCAGTTGATCACAAATGCACATAATTTTTTCTGAGCTCTTTACTAACCTCCATTGCTCCATGTGTCTGTTTTTATGACAGTACCATGGAGCTATGATTACTAGCTTTATAATATATTCTGAATTCAGAAGGTATATTGCCTCTGTCTTTGTGTCTTTTTTTCTCCAGATTACCTTGGGTATTCAGAGTCTTTTGGAATGCAAATTAATACAGACATTGTAGAATTCACTATGGTTTTCAGTATAGATTCTCAAAGAACTAAAAGAACTATGATATGATCCAGCATCTCTCTTTTTTGAATATACACAAAGGAATTAAAATCAGTATGTCAAGAAGATATCTACACTCCGATGTTTATTGCTGTATTATTCATAATAGCCAAGATATGGAATCAAACTAAATTTCCCTCAGTGGCTTATTGTGTAAATAAAATGTGATACACACACACACACACACACACACACACACACACACACATAATAAAATATTATTCAGCCTTAAAGAAAGAAGTAAATTCTGATACTTATAACAATATAGATAAACCTGAAAGACATTAAGTGAAATAAGCCAGGTGCCATAAAATATATACTGCATGATCTCACTTATACGTGATATCTAAAAATATCAGACTCACAGAAGTTGATTATCAGAGGCTGGGGCAACGTAGAGGAAATGGGAAAAGTTTTCCAAAGGCTACAAGATTCTGTTGGACAGAAGGAATAAGTTTGGAGAGCTATTGCACAGTGTGGTGACTACAGTTAACAATGTATTGTATATTTGAAAATTGTTAAAATAAAAGTAAATGCTCTCACTACAATAAAAATGTATGAGAAGTGATAAGTACATTAATTAGATTGATTTAATTATTCTATAATGTACATGCATATAAATATCACAGTGTGCCCTATATATACAGCAATTATTTGTTAATTAAAATAAAGTAAATAGAAATAAGATGGTAAAATTAAACAATTAGAAATTTTTACTTCATTTTCAAAAGCAGGGACAATAAAATTTCAGAGTAAATATACACATGGATTAAAATATCAACTGGTCCATCTTAGAACACTTATTAAAACTTGACAGGCTCATAATTAGGTGCAACTGAAAGAATTAACTAATTAGTAAATCACACAAAGAACAATACCCATTTCTGTGTATGTGTGTGTGTGTGTGTGTGTGTGTGTTATGAAGGGATAGACTGTTGTGTGTTTTACTAAATATTGTGTCATATTACAAAATAAAAATTTGCAAAATCGTATGATATGCAATAACATTTAATAGCGATTTAACAAAAGAAGGTAGGATAAAATAATGGCTAAAAACACAGGACTTGAAATCCTAAAAATACAGTTTTGCCACCTGTAATCTAAACTTTCCAGGTCTCAGTTGCCTCAATTGTAAAACAGAAACATAAATTACCACCTTAGAAAATTGTTATCATTATTAAATAAAAACATATTTGCCGCAATTCTAAAGAGTAAACTATAACATCTAATATATTATAAAATGTAAACAAAACATAATAGATTAAATAAACACATCATTAAATATTGCTAAATATTGGAAGAACTAAGAATATGTCAAAACCAACAAAACTGTGAGCATATAATCATTATTTAATAAATATTGTTTAAAAATAAAATGGCTGCATTAAAGATTAACTTTTACTCCTCTCCATACACTCAATTTTAGATAAATCAAACATTTATGGAAATATTATTTTAAATGTACCTGAGATCACAGGATATAACAGTTTTCCTGGCATAGAAAGAGAAATAGAAAAAGTGGTGGGTTTGATCATTAGGAACACCAAATATATGCAAATATACACAAATAAAGTTTATATATCCAATATACATTAAATATATAGATTAAAAAGCTACAAAACCAAGTAATATGTTTGACAAAGTTCTAAACTGTATATAATATTCCTTGTAGCAGCTTTCCATTCAAATAAGCATTACATATATTTGGACATTACTTTCAAGCTAATCAGAAGGACTCTCTGTACTACCCACTAAATAACTGTTTACATGTAGCCTGAGGAACGTCTTAGTACATTTCATTCTTCAGAGGGCAGCATGGTGTCTCTAATACAGTAATAATATGTTTATAATGGAAGGGACTGCATGTCATTCAGATTCTTTTGAAATCTTGGCTTAGTCTAATATGTAGCATAGTGAGTATAAATTCAACCGAAGTTAAAATGTGAAATTACCTCTGCTAAAGTTCTGCTTTGCCAGGGTCCATTACACACGTGGCACTGTGCACCCAGTGATCAGTGATATGGGAGCATTGGAGACCAAGGTCTCCATGCAACTGCAGTGCACCTTAGAAAGCACTGTCAAGACACCATTGGTGACTATCAGCCATATTTCTCTGAGAAAGAAATTTATAGGGGACGAAGTGACAGTAACCTCCTTTGTTATTCATTTAGACGCAACAAAACAGTAAAATGTGTGTTATCAACTGAGTTAATATGTTCCTATTTGTGTCCAAAGACTAGTACAATCTGGTTAAATTCTATATTCTAAAAGATAAGGGGTTAGGCAAATATACCATTTTGTGCAAGTATTTTATGGGGAGAAAGAGGAGGAAATAGGTAGATATTATATTGAAAATTATAGATTTAAAATTAGATAAATGCATAGACCTAGTAACATTTATAGAAATGAAATTAAAAGAACTCTCGAGCACAATTTCAGATTTCATTAAAGTAGCCAAAACAAATAAAAATTGTAAAAACCAAGATTGGCAGGTTTTACCAGTGACACTCAAATTTGGTTTTCTGTTTCTGGAGAGCAACTGAGTATTATGTAATAAAACATCTCACATTTTTTTCAGGCGAATTTAACAGCATGTATCAGGAGTAACTCAGAGGGATTTTATTAAAAATATAATGTATTCAAAGATCCAAAAATATTATTGTGTATTATATTCTAAGATCAAAACAATACAGAAACATTTATACATCCCATGATAAACAATGATATCCTATAAATGCTAAAGTCCACGAGGAAAAAAATCAATTATATAGTGAATTATACCAACCTGGTATATTACCTGTGTTATCTCAAGGTCAGGTGGTTTTCAAAGTGTGCTGAATTACTACATAGGAATAATATTAGTATGATGATACTGGAATTTGAATACTAATAATTTTATTTTCTTAATGTTAATCCCAAAAATGTAGTTCAGCTTCTGTGCCAGTTACTCCAGAAAACAATCTGATGGAATGGTCACCTTGTGATGCTGTTCAGTGAGGGTCACTTAGCTATACAGAATATGTAACTTACTAAAATCAACTTAAATGCATGCTGTGAATTAAGATGTGATGTGTGTGTGTGTATTTGTTGCTGTTGTATGTCTGTTTGTTTGGACACAGTCACACTCTGCTCCTCCGGCTGAAGTGCCATGACGGGATCTTAAACACTGCAACCAACCTCTGTCTCCTGAGATCAAAAAATCCTCCCTCGCAAGTAGCTTGGACAACAGCCTAGCTAATTTTTGCATTTTTGTTATAGACGGGGTTTCGCCATTTTGCCCAGGCTGCTCTTGAACTCTTGGGCTCAAACAATACACGCACCTCAGCCTCCCAAAGTGCTGAGATTACAGGCATGAGCCACTGCACCTGGCCTGCAAGGGTTATATTTTAACAGATTTCATTATGCCTTATTTCTGAAAAGCTTCCTGCAAGATAATAATAAAGTACAAAAGCAGTAAAGAAAGAATTTCTTCTGCTAAATCAAAACACACAACAACCAGGCCCCCAGAACAAATGCCTCCTGCCACCTTCCCTTAGGTCCTTAGGCAGAGATGTTCATTGGTCTGCTAATCTTCATCCAAAAAGTGGGCAAGGCTCGATGTTTCAGAGTTAGTGTGGATAAAATAATATTTCTAGCTTTTTCATGTGCCATATGCTACCCTGTGATAAGACATCAAACCCAGGATAGGCAACACAATAACTTGATATTAAAGAGGAAGACAGGTAATAGTCAGAAAGCATGTCCCTCTTAAGCTGAATTCTTTAACACTTGTCAACATAGTTATGAGAAAGTTGACATGTTCATTTATACCACATTAATATCTGTTGGCACAGTCCTCAGGAAAATAAAAATCAGTTTGAGGAACTAGGTGATTGTATGTGACAACGTAGCCAATATTTGTCAGCTTTAGTTATTGTCTTTTGAAGTTGTATTTAGTTTGCTGTGTTGAAGTAAAGCATCATATTATACTCAGGGGATGGTGTATTTTGGTAGAAACTACATTTCCAGTTGGGATAAAAGTTATTGGTGACTTAAAATATCCAGTAAGATGACGAATGTCAGAGACCCAAAGGACATTTTATAAAAATGACCAGAAGCCTGAGGGATCTGGTTTAATTGCACCATTTCCATTTTTATAGACATTCCGCTGGTCACGTGATCTCTGCCCTTCTGCTTTTATGCATTCTGTTCCTAGAGCTGAGGAAGGAGATCTGATCTCTTGTCAAGGTCTGTTCTGTCACAGAGATGATCCAGTTGTTTCTATTCTTAGCACTAGTCTAAATAAAATGTATTTTAATTGACCCAGGTTTAGGCAGCAATGTCAATGGAATAGAAGACATTTGGAGTCATGGTAGTGGAGCCATTGATTGTAATTGTTGGTTTGGGTGTCCAGATTTTTGTCAGCACGGGCAATCTTTACCAGGGAAAGCACATAAACACATGCATGTGTTGGTTCACATAACTTGGAGTAAAGAGACCTAGATTGAGATTATTTAAAAATGTCCTAATGACATGTTTTGCTGCACATATTTTTGCTAACCCCACAAAATTCATTGTGTGAAACTGGTAATCACTCATTGTGAAACATTTCTAGACATTGACTCATGACTTGTGGAATTTGCTTTAACAGGGCAACTGGAGAAATATTTGAGGGGCAACAGGAAGAGTGCTTGGCATGCTGTGTGGTGAAATAATGATACAAATAAACAGTAGAATGGTTTGCACAATGCGGCATTGAGATGAGGATTTCGTACTCCAATAGAATTCAGTGAAAATATTTTCACTCTTTTTGGAAGTTGAGTAATAAAATTAAGCACTCTTTTCAACAAGAGAGCCAGCCCCTAACTTCTAAGAAATAAATTCTGGCTGAGTGCAGTAGCTCATGCCTGTAATCCCAGCATTTTGGAAGGCTGAGGCAGGTGGATCACTTGAGGCCAGGAGTTCGAGACCAGCTTGGCCAACATGGTGAAACCCCATGTCTATGAAAAATACAAAAATTAGCCTGACAATGGCACAGGCCTGTAATCCCAGCTACTCAGGAGGCTGAGGCATGAAAATAGCTTGAATCCAGGAGGCTGAGGTTGCAGTGAGCTAAGATCATGCCATTGCACTCCAGCCTGTGTGACAGAGCTCTGTATTTAAAAAAAAAAAAAAATGAAAAGAGGAGAATTTAAAATTTACAAATTACTAAATAAATTCAAGTTGCCAAACTCTGATAAATTACATCCACATGCAGGGTAATGGATTTTCGATTTTTGAAGCCAATATCCCAACCCCATATGAAGAGGCTTACTCCGAGTTTGATAAACTAGAACACAAAATGTAATAGATACTTCCACACACAGTAAATCACTGACTTTTGGTTATAGATGAATTCAATATTCTTATTAATTAATATTTTTTTAAAAGGATAGAAAATCTTCCCCTATTATTTTATTTTTAATAATGTAGTTTTTCCTGGGCTCTAGAGTTTCTGTCTGGGTTACATAGCTAAGCACTAACAAAAAGAAAAAAAAGTTATTCATAATCTCTAGAGTAGTGACTGATCAAAATACACACATTAACTATATTTATAAACTGACTGATACATCAGATGAATCATCAAATAAAAACACGTTTACTGGGTCAGTGTCCCTTCCACCTCTCTCTGTCTTTCTGTCTATACACCTACATATCTATCTATGTAGATCTCTCTTTTTACATATTGATACTGGAGTGCGGGGAAGGGAAGAACAGGGTCCCTTTAAATGGTAGGGAAGCCAGGAAGGGAAGTGCTGGGTAGAGGAAGATGTGATCCCTGCTTATGGCTCCACCCCCAGGGACCTACCTGAGGACAGGCACTCCTGCTTTCCATACCAAAGGTTGCATTTTCCAAGACCACCCTGGCCTGCCACACCTCCATCCTGGGCCTATAAAAACCGGAGACCCTAGCAAGGCAGAGACAGAAGCTGCTGGATGCCGAGATGAACACATTGGTGGAAGACAGCAAGTGGCTGGACATTTAGAGGATGTCAGGGGGAGCACAGATGAAGAGCACACGCCCATGGCACGCCCTGCAAAGGGGACAAGGGAGGCTTTCCAGTTTCAATGTATATATGTATATCTATCCACACACATACATACGTATCTATCTATCTATCTATCTATCTATATGTATATATCTATATCTATCCACACACATATATACGTGTATATATATATATACATATATACACATATATATACATATATATACATATATACACATATATATACATATATATACGTATATATATGTATATATATGGAAAATTAGCATAATGGTCTTTAAACAAAGCTCAGCAGAGTGAAATAACATTACCATGGTCAAGAAAACAATTGTACTGAACTAATAAATAAACAAACATTTGAACCTAGGTTGTCGAAGTACAAAGCATTGTTTTAAAAGCAGGACATTATTTGGAAAGTCCTTTCTCATCTTAAGGAGGAATGATATTCAGATTTTACAAATAATTCAGGATCACTATTAAGTATTCTTGGGGCTGGGTGTGGCAGTTCACGCCTGTAATTCCAGCACTTTGGGAGGCCGACGCGGGTTGAACACCTGAGGTCAGGAGTTCAAAATGTGCCTTGCCAACACGGTGATACCCTATCTCTACTAAAAATACAAAAAAAAAAAAAAAAAAAAATGAGCCCAGCGTGATGGCTCGCACCGGTAATCCCAGCTACTTGGGAGGCCAAGCCAAGAAAGTCACTTAAACCCGGGAAGCGGAGGTTGCAGTGAACCCAGTTTGCTCCACTGCACTCCAGCCTGGGTAACAAAAGCAAAACTCTGTCTCAAAAATAAATAAATAAATAAATAAATAAATAAAGATTCTTGGAAGCCACTGACAGTGCACTATTGTCTTAGCTGAAGAGCATTATGGTGGCACCCTCCTAGTTGTCTTGTCCAGATATAAAAACTTATTTATTTCATGTTTACAAAATAATAAGTAAAAATATATTATATAAATATCATATGTATTAAGATTTATATGAGATATATGTCTAATATATACATAGTAGATGTAAATATCTTATATCTCTTATGCATATCAATGATTCTGGTATATAGCAGCAGTTCTTATGTGACTATATTTAATGACCATTGAACAATTTTAAACAATAGGAGACATTTTTATGACAATAAGATACTGCATATTAAAATGCACAAGAAAATTTTAAGACAGACTATCTTTATATTTACGGATACACATGCTCCAAACTAGATTTATATTTTTCAATAGCTTGTGACACATAAAATCGCAGTATATATTTATTCGGACCTACTTGTAAGATGATGTCAGTTACTTTGCTTTGGGAAATATCCTGAATTTATCTGTGACCCTCCGATGCTTTGTATAGTGGCAAGAGACTGAAAATTTGCCCAATTCATATGTTGAAAGTTTTCTCCATAATGTGGCAGTATTTATACATATGACCTCTGGAAGGTAACTAGGATTAGGTGAGGTCATGAAGGTGGAGCTCTCATGATTGGGTTTATGAGTGTTCTTCTTATAAAAGCCCAAAAGAAAGCCTCCTTTGCTGCCCTTCACCATGTGGCCATGCAATAAGAAATTATCAGTCTGCATGCAGAACTGGACTCTCACCAGAACCCTACAATGCTGGTACCATGATCTGGAACTTTCAGCCTACAAAATTGTGGGAAATGGATGTGTTGTATATGAACCACCAAGTCTATGGCAGGTTGTTATAGTAGCCCCAGCTGACTAAGACAAAGTTGTCCAGATCTAAATTGTAATTCTCAAGTTAGCATTGGTTTAAGGACCAAAGACATCGCTTTGGCTTCTACTTTTTTATATTCCACAATCATGAGAATGATTAAATTTCTTTTCCTGATTTCTAACCTATACTTATTAATAATGATATTACAAGTAATAATTAGTAGAATAATAGCAGCAATAGCTATAGCTCAGATTTATGAAGAGTTCACTAAAGCAAGTATTTATGAAGTACTTTATATAATATCTCATTTATATTTCCTAATAACCCTTCAAAATGCACACTACTATTGTGACTATTTTGCAGTTGAGAATCTCAAGTTAAAATTGGCCAAGTCACAGAGTTAATACCTAATGGAACATGTTTTGCTTCAAATATATTCCTATTCCTCACTTGTAGACTCATCCTTTAAGGACTGTATTTCCCAACTGATGGATTCAAGATCCTGTACCATGTAGTTCATGTTTTTCAAATGTATTAAAGTTTTATGCTGTTTTTTAGCGTAGAAATAAAATTATATTTAAACATTTCCTCATAGAAGTAAAAGGAACATAGAAGACAAAGATCACTTGTGTTATTTGTAATAAGAAGTCATCAGCAATGGTCTTAATGAATCCATTATCATTGAATCTGTGACTCATTTGAATACAACTTACAGTAGTAATCATTTTGATAATTATGTTATTTTTAAGTGCATTATATAATTTGCATGTATTTCTTAATTTGTGACACTGTAACCACTAGTAAATTAGACATCAAAATCAAATAAATTAAAATTCCAAATAAATACAAATCTTTTCAAAGAAATAAAACCACATACCAAAGATTGGAAAATAGCCAATCTTTTTTTTCCTAACTTATATAAAGTTTAGTTTAGGTTTCCTCAGAAACTAACTGTGATATGAAGATTAAGTACAAGTATCTTAGTTTGGGAATTGTTCCAGAAACAATAGTATGGAAATAGAAATATATGGTTCTTATTACTAGTAGATCTGGCATTGAATAGCAGTGCATTATGAGCTCTATATATCGGGTGTGGTGTGATATCAACTTTCATTGGGTATTTGGAGGAAACAGAATACACTGAGCTGAAACTAGACCTCTTTCCTTTTCTATCACAATAGCCTCTTCATATTTCTACTATTTCTTCTTTACTCCTGACAGTCAAAGTGTTTTGCTTTCCATCAATATTTCAGAATTAATTTATTTAACTTTGCTTAGTAACTACATAACTGACCTAAAGATAGATGACAAAACTGTCAAAGCACTGGAATAAATTCTGTTAAGAATAAAGAGATAGTAAATATCAAAATTTATTCATATTAGCAAGGATAATATCTAACAAATTAGACATTTGGATTTCTTTCATGTCTTTAGAATAAATAGTTCCTTTGGAGGGATAGGAACAGAAAACAGATTTCTGGGGACTTAAGAAGTAAGGGGGAGGCCAGGCACAGTGGTAGCTTCATCTTAGATGGAACTATTGTACCAACTTATGGGTTGACAGTCAGCCTATGTATTACTTTTTAGTTATACAGCTATCCTCATTTAGTCATCTATGTCCAGCAGAGAAATTTCAGATAGCAACAAACATGATGATCTGGTCATCAAGAATATCTCAGAGTAGGCTTTGGGCATGGCATACATCATTAAAAAAAAAAAAAGTTCATTTAAATGGAAAGCCAACTTGCCTATTCAATATTAATCCAGTGATACATGCAATGTTTTGGAAACATTTATATATATATTCTAGAGAAAAAATTCCGATATTAGGACACAGGTCATAGCTATAAAAAGCATTTTTAAATTTAGAAAATAAATCCCTTTATAAATTCCAACTGTATCTATATGCTAAATGTCATTGTGACATAATTCTAAGATTCAGAAAATGAATTTTAAACTGTGGAGATTATATTAATAATGAAATCCTTTTTCTTCTTCTTTGTGAAGTAAAATGTCATTGAAGTAAGTTCAATGTGACCTTTATTCAGAGTAGCAACAATAATGCTACATAAAATGTTCAAATTCTGCAGTGCCAGATGAAATTATAGCCAATGAAATCACTAAAGCACCCTTAGAAACATCCAGACCATTGTGTGTTTATATGTTTCATTCATTTAGCCATTCATTCTTTCCCGCATTTAATCAGTGAATATTTGTCAAATGTTTATTATGTGCCAAGGACTATGCTAACTATTCAGAAAGCATCAGCAAAAAGCATACAGATCTGTTTGGAAGTCTTTCTCCTAGCAAGTGTCATTAAATTAATAAGCAGTAACTCTAGTTATGTGCATTCCACATTTTAAGAACCTCAGACAATTAAAAGAAAACAAAACTAGCATTTTAGACTAATTAAGAGTAGACCAGAATAAGAATATGTAATAAAATATTCAGAAAGGACATCATAATATAAACCCAATAGCATTTATTTACTTTTAGGTATATGATATTATATATCCTAAATAGTACTAGTGAAGTTTTTTGGTTTTTTTTTTCTTTTCTTTTTTTGTTTTCTGGAGACAGAGTCTTAATTTATTGCTCAGACTGGAGTCCAGTGATGCGATCTTGGCTCACTGCAACTTCTACCTCTCAGGCTCAAGGGATTCTCCTGCCTCAGCCTCCAGTGTAGCTGGGACTATAAGTGCACACCTACATGCCCAGCTAATTTTTTGTATTTTTAGTAGAGACAGTGTTTCACTGTATTAGCCAAGATGGTCTCAATCTCCTGACATCGTGATCCACTCACCTTGGCCTCAAAAAGTTCTGGGATTACAGGTGCGAGCCACCATGCCTGGCAGTAAATATCTTAAGTAAAATGTTTTCCCTTGAATCATTTTGGAAATTACATTTTTCAGTAAGCAAACTTTTTTTATATAAAATAATTTTAGTAACTCCCAGGGTATGTTAAAATATTAACATTAATCACGTAATATGTATGTTATGTTAGTATTATAGGATTTCCCAAGATGACAAAACCAGGTCTAATTCATTTCCTGAAGAAAGTAATATTTTAATATAAGTGATGGAATAATATTGCATAGATTTGTAATACAAATAAGGCTATGACAAGTATTATAAGGAAAGTACAGGTAAATCATAGATGGTTTAGAGAAGAGCAAAATCACCCTTTGATGTAAAAGTAGAAAATATTTTTCTCAAAGGTAGCCTTTGTGTTTTGCATCATAGGTAAGAACAATTTTGATACTCATAACAAAGTGTGAATGAAGAGATTAATGTAAGATAAGATTGGCAAGGCTGTAACACAAGCATGAGGAAATGTAAATTATTCACTTTGTCTGGAGCTTAGATTTGTCCAAAACAAAGTTGAATTGAGGGAAGGAACTTGATGATAGAGCACTATAAATATTACCTAAAGGAAACTAAACTCATTTCATTGGAAATGGGGAGACAGTGATAGTTTTTTCACAGAAAGCAGTGTAAACATCAGTTTTTCAGTAGAAAGTTTAATTCAGCAGTAGAGTGCAGAATACATTACAAATAGAAGATCGTAGCACTAGAAATAATATAAATGAAAGCAATTGACAATCTTTAAAAGTTTAAAGGAGGAGATAGGAGAAAATCAAAGATATTCAACTTAATGATGAAGAGAAAATACAACAGAATAAGGCAGTAGAGAATGAGGTCAGAGATACTTGTCAGAAAGGGAAACAACATTCTTGATTTTGAGTATCAAACAGTTTCAAGAAATAAGAATTTTAACAGGTGGCCATGTCTGAATCAGAATCAAACTTTGTGTTGACTTCATAGAATAAAATTAATTATGCTTATCCTAAGCTAATTATTTTTTCATAAATAAGATTTTTCCTTGACAATAGAACCAGATTGTTAAATATACAGAACTAAAAAAAGCTCAACATTAAAAAAATAAGTAATATGAGGATATCAGAAGTGTTCTTAATATGATTAAACTGACCATGTATCAAATTTTACATTATACATTATTACTTGTCCACATTTGGTAAGCATATGCACATTCCATTATACTGTTTTCTCTTTTGAACACTTGTTTGTTCTAAAGAAGAAGTACAGAATAGTCAACATAATACAATTGGATTTTGATGAGTATTTGAGCAAAAGACAAAAGAATTTGGGAGCAATATTCTTGCCTGATAAAACTTGTGGCCAGCTTATATGTAAGTGATGAGATTAAAAGTTCTTTATACAAAAGGCAAGATGATTCCAGCTATTCTGTTAGTCTCCATTGTATTTTTCTTCTGACTGGCCAAATATGAAGAAGGCATTGCACAATAAATACACAATGATGAGTCACCTTTATTATGAAAATATAAATATTTTGTCTAGAAAATCTTGCTTAGTACAAGATCTTACAAAATAATAATTCATTAAATAGTATTTTTAAAAAAACATTTTATTAAAGCATGTAATTTAAGCATCAAGGTAATATTTTAAGCAGCTAAGATGGTAATAAAGTGGTTGTCTAAAACTTTAAACATAAATATGTGGCTTTATTTTAGTATTTTAAAACATAAAAATATAAAGATTCATATTAGATTATTCATATATCTAGTTGTTTTTTTCAAAGGTCTAAATTTTACTAATGTTTCCCATAGTTACAAATGCTGTTTAAACACTTTTTCAAATGATTATCTGGTTGTTTATGAGATTCAGGCAAGTGATTACTCTTGAAGAAATGTTACAGTCATTCTTCACTTTATACCTGAATTAAATCAGTATTTTAGAACACAATTATCAGTCCCTTTTAATTATAGAAGCTCTCTCTCTTAAGAGAAGTAAAGTGCTATGCAAATCACTTGAGACATCCAAGGTCTGCCATGTGGGCCATAACCTCAGGATCTTGGCTCCCCTCCACTCTGGACAAGTGCTTTCTGCGTGCCTCAGGTCTTTCTGCCATTTCCATTCATGTTTTCTTAAGAGCTGCCCATTCTGCCCTGCCATCTTGTACAGAATTTAGAATTGCCTGTAATGTTTCTGCATTGCCACACTAAAGTATCTACCAGTAAACTTTTCCTTCCAATTTTAGGGTGCAACCACATGTTTTAAGATAAAGATTTTCATTGCTGTATAATTCACAGTGATTAGGGATATATACTGCACTAAACACTATTTTGCTTCACACTTCTAGCCTGCCAATCAATGGAAGAGTGCATACCACCAAAGCCCATTTTAAAGACAATTCTATAGGCTGTTCAGATGATAGTAAATCTGCACTTTTCCTCCTGTATTTTCCCCTATTTTACACCTTACTAAATGAAATTTTTCTACATAGTCAATTTCACTGTATATATTTTTAGAAACAGAAGTCATAAAGTGCAATTTTGATGGTCATTCTAAAATAGTAAAAATGCCTAAAAGATGCATAGTTTTCTAGAGAAGAGTGGACTATTCAAAAACAATTGAGATAAAATAAATAGAGAGAACAGATGCCTGAAACAATAAAAGTCTGAATTATAAGGCTTGTAAAACCCCATTCAATTACTTTGAAATACATATAGCAATCTGAGTCAAAGACTAATTAAGTGAATACACATTGATTACATTAAGAGACAAGGATCATTTACAATAGGGCTAGTCCAACATTTTTGGTGGAAAATGGTAGGTAAATATGCATTTTTTCCCCTTTTCTTTCTTCCTTTTTTTTTGTTACACTATTAATGAACAACCACTCTGAAAGCTGTGAATAAAGCTAAGTAGAATAAATTTGCATTTGGAGTCTAATATATATTTTAAGACAGGTGTTAAGGGACCATCTTATTTTTAAAATAGCTCACAGTTAAAGGCAAAGATACATTTAGGGATAATGTATTCATTTGCTTGCCTTCAGCTATGAGTAACAAATAGCCTTTTTCAAATTGGCTCCAAGAAAAATGGCAACATTATCTCATTTAGCAGGATAGTCAAAGGAAGGGCCAGTACCAGATATAGTGAATCTGAGTCCTAGCTCTGTTTCTCAGATTTTCATCTTATTTGTCATGCCAATCTTCTTTCAGTCTTATTGTTTTCATGTTTGCAAGATAGTTATTAGCAGAACCTAGGACAATTGGCCTTTTTTCATATCTGCTGTGGAAAAAAGGGAAAATTCTCTCATATAGCTGACACTAAAGTTATATCTATATGAATCAGTATAAGACTTGTGCCTACCTTTAACTACTGATGTTTATCTTGAAAATATTCTCCTTTATGTCCTGATTCAACTTAGCTGTTTCTGTAACAATGACAGACAGGAATGATTATTTAGATTAGTCAGGACCCACCTCTGGACAGAAGGGTAAAGTTAGCTTCCTGTGATTTACAAAGTCTCTGTAGGACACAAGGTGTCAGATGAATAAAATGGGATAAGAAGTAACTAGTATTAGGTAAGCAATCAATTATATCTACTACAGAAGGGATTTTATTTTTTCACATTAAAGCAAATACTTAAAAATGATCAGTTGGAAACAAATTTAATAACTTTCTGACATTTGCAAATACTTACATGTTCTCAGAAGTATTTGTTTTTATTACTATTCAATAAATACATTTTTACCACTTAATATGTGTTGGGCACTTATTGAAAATGTAAAGATAAATAACATAACACATGTAGTATAGCAGGGGAGTAGAAAATGTGCACAACAGAGTAATAGAGTGGGTACTACACCAGTCTATCACCTAAACCACCTAAACCTTCGTTGGTGAACTCACTGAAGGGGGTGTATGCATATTACTTTATGACCGTTTTGCACATGGCCATCATGAATGGATTCCTGGGCAAATATTCAACCTGAATATGTCCACCAACTTATTCTCTTTTGAGACAGCATGGTCTTCTGGAGAAGATCTAATTTAGAACATTGCCCCCCAAAACTGAATTTGAAATTACTTCCTCATGTGCAGAATGTTCAAAAGAGGTTTTTAAACGTTCTTTTAAAAATTATCCAACCATGTTGATGAGTTAAGAAAAAGAAGTCTGTGTGCAATTAGAGAAAGGAGAATTAGGAGGAGGAAGAGGAGGAGAAGAAGGAAGAAAGCAGAAGAGAGGAGCAGGGGAAAAGCGTAACTACGGAAGAACCACACAAAAAATAATTCCGATGACATTTCCTTTCTTAGCTACCGTTTTTTTCTAAGCTCCAGACTCATTATCATCCTTGTTTTCTACAAACCACACTTATATCATCTTAATAATTTATTTTTTGCTGAAAAACATCTTGAGTTCTGTTTCTGTAACTTGCAATGAATTAATTCTTAAATAATGTAGGTCACATGTGCTAATAACTAGTGTTATATTTGTTATGCACTTCAGGCAGTTTCCATAAATGATGGGATATTAGGTCTGAACATTTATTCAAGTTACCTCTCTGGGACAATCAGTGCCCTAGTCAGACATACCCACTTCAGGTGATTAATAAGTCACAAAGGCCACACTTGGGGAGATGACTACAAGTCCTTCGGCTCTTGCTAAAATCCAAAAGAAAATAAAAGAAAATTTCATAATAAATGTATCTTTAATATTTGGGATGAAAATGTGGGCCTATATTTAAGTATGTAATATATTTTCCCAAGTACTTATTACCCTTTGACATAGTTATTAACACAGCTAAGAAATATTTGCTGCTTCTTGCCTCTATTCACATGGTGAGATTTCATGTCCTGGCGTCTATAATACAGGTGAATATATCAGTATGTTCTGGCTAAAGAATTGTGAGTAAACGTGACATGCTTCTTAGCCTTCCTTGACCATGCTTCTTCTCCCCCAACTTTGCCATGGACACCAACAGTGCTTGGTGTCCTTAAGGGAAGATGATGGGCTGAGCTGACAGCTAACTTCAGTATTAAATAACTGAATCTTTCATTTAATGGTGACACTTTAGGGAGTGTTTTTAGTCACTAAATTCTATCATATTTTTCCATAGTTTGATAAGACAAGCAGAGTTTTCAACCTAAGGTGACTACTCACAGCAAGGATGTATGTATCAGTTTATATCTGTATGCTTTACAGTCATTTCACTGCCAACATTCAGCCCATGCCTCTATTTGTGTTTTGAAAAATCTTCACCTGTGATTAATGTGTACATCTGATTTTTGTTTAAGTGTATTTAACATTTGAGAAGCTATCCATCTATGAAAGTAACAGCATATTGAAAAGATCGGTCCTCTGAGTCTCATGTAGTAAGGGGAAAATAAATGGAGCTGTGGGAAATTTAAGGAAGGCTAAATAAACCAAATAAAGTTCATCTTCCATCTGTGTCTACTTATCAATATTTTACGCCATTTTCTGGATGGAAAGGAAAGATGGAAATTTACACTATCATACAGTTATTATTTTGTTAAATACCATCGGTACTAATAAACTGAAGATTTCCTGTTTGAGGTGATTTGATATATAATTAAATATAAGGGAATTAGAATGAATTATATTAAATTCACTGTGAGAATGTGCCTTGTGACTTTTCAGATAAAGCCCCAAAATAATTTACTTTGGGATAAAGAAGCAGACGCTTATCTTTGGCTTTTACTAGTTACTTGTTAACACATGCACAAAATCATATTTACTCATTTTTCAAACGTTATAAATATTTTTCCTCTTTCTCTGTTATGTGAAGCTAAAACCATCTCACCATGACCTTTTCAGTATTCTGTAATTTGATTTGCCTGCTATACCCACCTTTCCCTGTTTACTATCCTAGGAAATGTGATTGGAACAGACAACCAGTAAAAATGGAGAATATTAAAAAGGTCAAAGTAGTAAAATTGACGGTACAACTTTTCCAGGAAATAAAGTAGTATTTACAGTTTAATATCTGCATCAGATGACAAGCTTTCCGAAGAAACAAAAGTGAGCAAGATTATATTTAGTTTATGATAGCAAATATAACAGATGAAGGGACTCTAGAAGGTGTTATAATTAGTAATAATCCCTATGTTTATTATTTTAGATGTTTAAAAAAAAAGCCTTCTTATTGATATGCCAGAAGTAACTTTGAAACTTGAAGGAAGAAAAAGATAAAACAACTGTCTTAATTTTATAATTTTCTAACTGACAATGCATGAAATAATTTGTGTTTTCATGGTTTATCAGAGTTAAAATTTGTCATGTCCAAATAAATTGAAAAAATGCATACATAAGAAAGAGCTGGACAGCCCACTGATGTTTATATTTTAGAGTAGAGAATTATTTTACAGTTATATTTATAACTAGCCAACATTTTATGACAAGGATTTATAAAATTTTATATTTTTGCTTTTAAGCAGAAATTATATGTTTTCTATGAATATTTTTAAAAATTTCTATGTAATTTTCATAAATGCATTTTGTATTATTTCAAGCCATAGAAGCTCAGCATAGGCTATCATAGCCTAGCATTTTATAGAGGTAAGACATTCATCCTCTTACATAGGGTTTTTTAGTATTTCTTACTGTATGTTCTCATAATTCTTTGACTAATTTGCAAAGATATGGTAGCAGCCAAAATGATTTAGGTCTTATTAACACATAAAGCACTAAGGAAGTTAAAAAAGAAGCATAAGCTGATAAAAAGTATCACCAGAAAAAAAAAAAGAGGTTGAAAAAAATTGGTCCTCAGAGCATGGATATTTGTTATTTAAAGCCTACTAATTTTTTGTAGACCTTAAGAAGAAACAATATTAACCAAGGTACAGTAAAAAATGTGAGAATTTTCAAATTTGAATAGTGGAAAGAGTATACTATAAGAATTGAATCTAATAGAAGCTTTCTACAAAAATGTAGGTTGGGCTCAAATAGATTATTTTCAATATCAATCTCCTGATTAAATGACATCAACAAAACAAGTTCTAGTCATTATTTTAAAAAAAGGATTCCATGAGAAAACATTATCAGAAAGAAGCCAGTATTTTATTACCTGAAACACATATATAGCATTAAATTTAGGTCAGACTCTTTGATCCATACCAAACGGATAAAATTAAATGCTACTACTACAGAAACAAACCTGAGTGACAATTAAGGTGTATTAGGAATTCTGCCTTACAAAGACCATTTTTAGAAAGTGGTGTATTTGCTTTTAGAAAATCTTCAAGGAGGCAGTTGTCTTTAACAAACTTAAGGCTACCATGGGAATGCAAAGATGGAGATAAGCAGGCAATGCAACAAAACCAAAAGGGTGTAAAATCTTCATTGAGGGCATAAAATAGGGAAGGTGATTGAATTACTCATGCATAAAACGATAATTTAAAAACTAAGAAAATCTTCTAGAATGCACAGGAAGTTAATCAATTTTTTAAAAATTGAAAATAGTTACAGATAGAAAGGAGTACACCTGGAGCCAACCAATATTGGTTGAACAATTAGCATCCCATAAAGAAAAGAGATAATACGCATAAGGCCAAGATTTTTAAAAAGAAACTAAAAGAAAAGTATTTTAGACATAAGGAAAGCATCCATCGGCCATTGAACAAATATAAAACAAACAAAAAAGCATACAAAAGCAAATCTAGAGTTAGAGAACGCATTGAGCAGTCAAACAAATTAATGTAAAGATATATGGTGTGAAATATTTTGAAAAGGGTTGAAGCAAGGAGAAAAGTCATGCAACAGGATAAAAATCATGAAATTAAATTGAGAATATTAAAAAGATAATTTCCAAAGTGTGAATTCCAGTGAAGTTTTTTGTAACTTATAAAGACATTAAAGAAATAGTCAGTAAATACACAATCTACCAACTTATTATTCATTAAATATGAAATAATTTCTCCAAATAACCAAAAAAAGTTTAAATTAAAGATCTCTATATAGAAAAAGTTGATAATTTTTAAAAACTACCTTGCAGAAATAAAGCAACTGTAAATGTTAATTGCAATTATATATTTCCATGCAGGACTTCCCCTACTAGAGTACAACATATTTATGACAGAAACTATATTTTGCTAAACTGTCCTAAATTTTTAGCAGAATATCCCTAAAAATATGTTTTAAGTGTTAAAAATGTATACATAAGTGTAATGCAATGAAAAAATCTGTGTACATCTGCTATTTTACAATGACTTTTTAAAATTTTTACATTTATTTTACAAAGAGAGTAAATTAAAAAAAAAAATTTCAAAGGAACTGGGTAAAACCTAAATAAGTAAGTGGAGACATATGCTAGCCATGTTTATGGAAAGGAAAAATATTGTACACGTTGAAATTCTCTCCAAATTGATCTATAAGTGTAACGCAATTTTAAAGTGCATGTGAATATCTAAAAAGCTAAGAGTAAGAAAAAACCTTGTAAAGAACAATAAGGGCTGAGAATGTTAGCTATCAGTATAGGGGTACATATTTCTTAATGAGTTTCTCTGAAACATGGTGTACTAAATTATCAATGAAATAGAATGAGTCCAGAAATGGATATCTGCATGGACAAAATATTGATACATAATATAAATGGCAAGCCATATCACTGACCACAAGAAGGGTTTATGGAATAAAATGTAATTATTCATATAAAAGGAAATCAATCCCCTACTTCACCTCATATATTAAACACATTCCACACAGATTAGGAAATTAAATATTCACACAATATCTCAAATAACATTGATAAACATATTTATGCTAGTGTTTTTTTTTTTTTAATGCCATGGAAACACTTCGCACTATAAAACTTGATGAGCTTGCTTAAACATAAAATAATTCAAGACACCCTAAGTAAAATGATAACTTTTGACCTTGGGGAAAAAACATAATTGAAGTTAAAAGTTCAATGGATAAATTTCATAGTAGATAAGACAGGTGTAGAGACAATGAATAATCTGAAAGACAAGTTAAATAAAACACCTGAGTTAAGTATGGGGAGAGGAAAATAATGTGATTGAGCAGATGTAATGTTTGAAGAGAAAATGGCTGAAATTCAAAAAGCATTAGAAACCAAAGTAGGATGAATGCAATAAACTCTTCTTAGACGTATCATAGTAAAACTACATGGAATCCAAACAAAGAGAAAAAAAATTTAGGACAGCTAAGAAATAAGGTTATTATTTGCAATGGAACTAAAATTAGAATGATAATAGACTGAAGAAAAAAATAGGAAGACAATGACAATGTAATGGTGTTCTGAAGTACTAAACACAGACAATTGGTAACCATTCATTTTATACCTGATATATGTATCTTGCAAGAATAAAGATGAAGTGAAAGTATTTTCAGGGGAAGAAAGAGAGAGACTTTACAAGTATTAATTGTATATATCAACTACCCAACAACAGCAACAAAGACAATAATAATATCTAGTGAGACTTAGAAATATATAGAACCAAAATACACAGCAAAAATAGCAAGCAGTTCAAGAAGGTAGTAACCAGTTAAAATGATGTATGGTCTTTTTATTGTCTGAGAAGATCTAATAATTCTTATTTCGATTCGACTTTGATAAGTTAAGAAAAATTCATTTTTTTCATCTCCAAGTGTTGATTGAATAAAATACAGTCATTCATTCTGTAATGATGAAGCTATGTTCTGGGAAATGTGCGGTTAGACAACTTACTCATTCTGCCAACATCATAGCATGTACTTCCACAGATCCAGATACTGTCACCCACTACACACTGAGACTGCATGGTGTAGCCTATCGTGCCTAGGCTGCAAACTTCTTCAGTATGTTACTGTACTGACTGCTGTCTACAGTTGTAACACATAGAAAAAGTACCGTGAAAATACAGTATCATATTATTATGGGAATGCTGTCATGTATGTGGCCAGTCTTGACTGAAATGTCCTATAGGTTGCATGGCTGCAATAAGTGATTTTGGGTGTAGCAAATGATCCCGAAACTTAAACCAACAAATATCTATTTCACATGAGAGTTCAGAATCCAAGAGATCATCTGGGTGGTTCTGAATTTGGGTCCTTCATGAGGATGGCTGGGCTGCACCTCTGGAAGTGTAACTGGGGCTGGAGCTTTCAGTTTTCCAGATGGCTCATTCATATGGCTGTGGCTGCAGGCTACGGAACTGACCATAGGACTGCTTAGATGTCCTCAATACACTGAGGATACTTACTTGCGAAAAAAAAAAAAAAATCCGATAGAAAGCATACGGGAGAAGTAAGAATGTCTTTTATTTTTGAATCTCAGACACCATGTAGTCATTTCTACTATATTGTACTGTATTGTATTGGTTAGAAGCGAATCACATAGTATCGTAGGAAGAAGAATTGGGTTCCGCCTTTTGAAGGGGAAGGCTACTATATAAAATGTGGACTTTTTTTCTTTTCTTTTCTTTTCTTTTCTTTTTTTTTTTTTTCTGAGACAGTCTCGCTCTGTCTTCCAGGCTGGAGCGCAGTGGCGCGATCTTGAATCACTTCAACCTCCACCTCCTAAGTTGAAGTGATTCTCCTGCCTCAGCCTTCTAAGTAGCTGGGACCACAGGTGCACAGCACCACGCCCAGCTAATTTTTTTGTATGTTTTTGTAGAGACAGGGTTTCACCATGTTACCCAGGCTGGTCTCGAATGCCTGACCTTGTGATTCGCCCACTTCTGCTTCCCAAAGTGCTGGGATTACAGGCGTGAGTCACCAAGGCCAGCCTATGTGGCGTTTTATGTTTGTTTGTTTGTTTGTTTGAGACAGAGTCTCTCTCTGTCTCCCAGATTGGAGTGCAGTGGTGCTATCTCTGCTCACTGCAACCTCCGCCTCTTGCGTCCAAACAATTCTCCTGCCTCAGGCTTCTGAGTAGCTGGGACTACAGGCGCCCACCACCTCGCCCGGCTAACTTTGTTCTTTTAGAGGAGACAGGGTTTCACCATATTGGTCATGGCTGGTCTCGAACTCCTGACCTTGTGATCCGCCCACCTTGGCCTCCCAAAGTGCTGAGATTACAGGCATGACCCACAGTGGCCGGCTGTGAATATCTTTTAAAACCACCACATCATCCTGCTAGAAAGTCCAAATGAGAGGTCATCTACAGACACAGCTAAAGCTATTTAAGGTCAAGAATGTCTTTCAGTAAGGAATGATGTACTCAGAATGAATTACTGAAAATGGGTCAAAATTTAAGGCCAAACACAAATAGCTTGTTAGCAGACACAATCACTATCAAGATAAGGGAAATCCTATCACTTTCCCTCCATATGATATGTTTTCTGGATTGTTTTCACAAGGACTGGTTAGATTCCTTAAAGATTATAATAAGTGCCATGTAAAATTACATGTGCTTTCATTCTAAGTTTCCTAGTAGTCAATCTCCTATTCTGTTTATAAGATAAAGGACATACATTAAAATGATGAGGTTTTTGTAATAAACTGGTATTTTATAGCAATTGTGATTACAATAATATTCTTGGTTTATACTTTATGCTCACTTTTTTATGACTACTTTACATTGGGCAAGAAAAAATGCAGCTGTTTTACTAGGATTGTATTTTAATAACTTGAGCTAACGGATTTTGTACATTTTGTGCACAGAACAGAACTGATTTATGAGTAAGGATGAAAGGGTGTTCATCTTTTATTCCCCAAATACTCATGTTCTAGCAAAATGTCAATTTAAATTGATCAGTTAGCTAGTGTAGCACGCTACAGGATACAACTCAGGGAATGTGGTATGTTCACCTAAAGCTTGTAAAGCTATTTTGCTAATTCCAAATACATTTTCCAAAGGTTTAAATGAGTAGTCTTTTTATTTTACATGGGTTTTTAAATTATACTCTGTTAGTTGAAACGACAACTTATGCTTCCTTGATTTAACTACTAGTAATCATTTTATATGAAGTTATTTTTATGAAAAATTTTACTGACTGACATTCATTGTGAATTATAAAAGAACAAGTATTGCAAAAGTGGATAAAGTAAATTCATGATCAGAAATTATATAGTTATTTTTACCACAGTGTTAAATTTCATGAAAACATAAAATCCAATTTTTCAAAATAAAAATGTATTATCTTTTATTTTAGAGGCTAGATTATAATTTACACACATTTTAATTATAGTTTTTTAATTGTTATTGTGTTTTAAAAATATTTGTGTTCACCTGAAAAATTCTGTAATCAAGTTAAAGTAACAAACATGCTGAAAGCTCCTAAGATGCTTTCAATTTTAGTAAAATAATGCTCATTTTAAGTTCCATGGAATCAAATAAGATTCTAATTGCATATTCATGATGATCAATAGCTGATGCATCTCAGGAATGAGTAGCAGTAAAGACATCTATTTTTATGTCATCATTATCTTAATTTTTGAAAATACTCATGAAGTTAATTTCACTTGTTTATATTTCACTTGTTTACTATGTTACTGATAAAGAATTGGTACTCCATATTTGAGTTGGATTTTTAAATTGCTCTAAAATTGGATAGTCAGTTATTTTTATTAATTATGAATGTTATTTCACTCACTTTGTTTTACTTAAAATTAATTGGTATATGAACATTAGGCATTTAGATGGTTTATTTTCACTTAGTTTATAACAACAAAGGAAAAGTATATTCTTTAAATTTAAATGAAAATATTGCAAATATGCCAACTTTGATATACTTTCATGCTGCAGAGATTATTATAACTATTTTGTTGGGTTTAACTGGGTTGTAAAGAAAGTTTATGAAAAATTCTGAAAACTTTCTTCTATCTTAATACTAAAGATGGCTTTTCACTGTTTCATAAATATCACATTTTTATTCAAAGTAGTAACTTATGTGGTACATGCATACTACTAGAAACTGACCAGCATAAATAATTGATATTATTTATGCTGTGCATAGCATAAATAATTGATATTATTTATGCTGTGCATAGCATAAATAATTGATATTAATATTAATGGATTATGTTCATGATATCATGATGATGATGTTCAAGCCTGTTCTGTGGAAAAACTTGAGCATTTATTAAACAAGATAGTAAATAAGTACTTGCTGATCCTAAGTCATCTGGGCGCAGCATGTCTTCATCTTCACATTGGTGTGCTTCAGAAAACAGAATTAACTTCAGGTAGATTTGGCCTTCTGTGCTGAGGGGTCACAATTGGCTGAATTCTTTAACTCCATTATTTTCTCGAGGAACCACTTCTGAGTTCCATTTTAACTCCAACATCCTCAGCTCTTCTCTTTGTTACACTTCTGCTTTTAGTCTTTAAACTCAGAAAGTAATGGGAGTCTTATGGTATTTCTTATAAACCATTTAAATAAAATCAATTGCAAAATTACCAGAGTCTGCTAACTTTTCAGTTACTTTAAATATTCTTTTTCTTTTCTTTTTTTCTTTTTGCCACTTGTATATATTCAAAGAAAGGTTTCTTCAGATGATTTGTGCATTTTTTTTTTTACTATAAGTTCTGGGGCATATTGAAATTTCGATAATTCTATTTTAGTTTGTAGATAGATCGGTAGTGATGTATGAAAGCATGCTACTCAGAGTGTCATAGCTTATGATCATCTGAATCTATTCAGACTAGCTAAGATTGTTCTATTTTATATTAAAACACTCTTGGAATTGGTCAGTAATATTTTCATGTGTATAACCAAATTTTACTTTCATATTTAATATTATTTATTAACAGAACTTAATTCTATTTTGAGTAATCACAATTTAGAATATATTAAGCTTGAAAACTAGAATTCATTCAAGTTAAGAGGAAACATGATTGTCCAAAAAGACACAAAGGGAAGTTAGGTGTAAAATAAAAATGAAAATATCTACTTTCAAGTCATGTAGTTATAAATTATAGCATGGTTTAACAAATTTTTCTATTATTAAAATATAGCAAAACAAGAGCAGATACATTGTTTGCTTCGGTTCATTTAACCATTATGTGATGTCTATATATAGTGCTGATACGAAATGTAGTCTTAATTCATAACATTTTATTTTATTAGAGTAAATATCACTTATCATTTAACAGTCACACACCTACCCCCGATTCCCACAGAAGTAAGCAGAATACAGTCTCTGCTCTGTCAAGGAAATTGTGCTCCTCCTTCTCTTTCATGCCTTGGGCATGTATTTAGTGGACGACCACACTGCCATTGTTATTGCTGCTGTTTTGTTTTGTTTTTCCAAAAAGCCAAAGGAGTTTTATTTTCTTTTATTGTATCAGTGTTTGTTTGTTTTGTTTAGACCAGTATTTTCAACTCCATTGTCTTATCTCTTGTGATTATTGATGACATCAGTGCAGGATTTTGTAATTTCTGATGGGTTATTTTTAGAATTGTGAATCTCACTACACTAGTGGATGGAATGAATATTCTTTCTAGCTCAATATCTGTATTTCTTTTTTTCCTCTCCCCTTCCTCTGCTCTCATCTTCCTTTCCTGTCATGATGGGCAGATATTAAAGGGATTTTATTATTCATAAAATGAATGATTATAAGACATGAGAATTTCATATTTGTGTCAAGGTTTACTATTGATTTATATATTTGCTATGCGAAGTAAAATTGAAGATGTTATAGCTGGGACAATATCTGTCTTGCTTTAGATAGAAGATAAAATGAAACTTTCTTAGAGGGAAAATATTCTATTATTTTGGAATTACTTTCGTCTATCATTTTGGAATGTTGGCTTATGCTATGATTATTTAAATGTTTGCTAATATCTGAATCCATTTAATGGAATTTCCATTCCCTGTATTGCTCATATTCTTTATAGTCTCTTGCTTAAATTAACTTTCATTTTATTTCCAGATGCTCCTTAAATTTCAGTGGGGGCCATAACTTGTTTGCTACCAAACTACAAAATGATGTTCAGAAAAAACTGTTAGAACCATTCATGTTTTAGGGGCAAATGCCCTTTTGCATGACATATTCATACATAGTGACATATAACTTGAAAATTTAAATCAGAGATATTTCTCTATTGACATGTACATGTTGTTGTTTCTTACCCCTTTCTCAAAAGACTCATACACAATGGACAAATATTTATATATATTTATATGCAAATATATATAAATTTATTACATTTTTATATAAATATGTATATTTATATATAAATATATTATATAAATAGTATATATTTGTATCATTTATATAATTTTTATATATTTATATAAATTATATAAAATGTATAAATTATATAATTTATATATTTTTAAAATATATACATTAATTATATATAAAATTTATATATAGGAGGAAATACTCTCAGATAAATTTAGAAACATACATGAAATTTTCTGCTGTTGCCCTCATAATTCTTCTAGCCATGTGTCCTGGAATAGCAAATTATCTCCATATTTATAATCTCCACATCCAAGCCTAAGTTAACTTTTTTTTTTCTCATCCAACTTTCTTTTTGTTATTTCTAATATCTCTTTTCTTCTCTTAAATCCATTGCTCTTTTTTAGTTGAAATGTTACTTATACTTTTCAGTTGCTGATTTAATTTTCCTTCTTTGCAAAATACATACAGAACAAGATTAAATACTTTTCTTGACATTTTTTTCACATACTTAATTTTCTCAAACTAACATTTTTAAATGTTTTTATTTTAGATATTATCAACCATTGGAATATTAAAAACCCATTAGATCTTATAAACCCCTTATACTATGTTTTCCTCTAATTTTCCAATATTGCCATTTTGAACTATTTTTAAAATTTCTATTTAATATTGTGTTAAAATTTTAAGTTGGTCCCCAAGATATTTGCCCCCTGGTGCTCCATCATGTAAAATCATCTCTCCTTGAATATAAGTAGAACCTGTAACTTACTTCTAGGCAAAGCAATGTTTAGAAAGGTGATTGGCTGTCATCCCCTTGATTTGATTACTTTATTAAGACTTTATTAGCAGACTGGAGAGAGAAACACTCCTTCTGTCCTGGAAGAAGAAAACAAGCAATGTTTTTAGCTGAGTGTGCTTCTTCCTGGAACTCAGGAGTGTTTTACAGGAAGTGGAGAGGATCACATGACAGGGAACTGCGGGTGGCTTCTAGAAGATGACAACACACAGTAAGAAGCCAGGGCTCTTAGTCATACAAACACAAGGAGCTGAATCCTGACAACAATAATTTAAGTCATACATGTGTATGTTTTTAAGATGCTAAGTTTTGTGATAATTTGTTTTATGGCAATAGAAAACTAGTATTAATATAATTCTTTACACTATAATGGCTAAAAATATAAGTTACAGCTAAATTTTGCATGATAAATTTACATTTTCTGGTGGAACATTTTTTTCCCTGAAATTAATGATTAATGTCCTTTTCTGTAGTGTTTCGTTATCCATGTGCCTATGATTAATTATCACACAATTAACTACTAGGCTCGTAATCCTTCTCTCAAGGTATCCAAACACCTAAACCTGGGGGACTCTCTCTTAGAGCCCCTCTCTTTATGCTCCAGTAGAGAATGGCTTCCCTCCTGCGTTAATGAACAAATGCTCTCCCAACATTTCACTTTCACGTCAACCTGGAATGTTCTTTTTCTGTCTTCTATGGTGAATTTTGTGTTTCTTATGTCTCACGTGTTATATTACTTGGTTTACTTTTTGTGTTGGCAAAAGACAACCTCCAGTAGTCTCCTAAGAAAGTGTGCAAGGGAAATACACTTTGTAGCACAACTCCAAAATCTTCAGATGTTCCTGCAGCACTGTGTCAGTCACTCCGAATAACTTTCTCCAGAATGAACTTTCACTCTTGTTTCAGGAGAAGACAAGTACTCCTCTACCTGAGATGACTGAGAAAAGAAATCTGAATATTCCTACTTCCAGTACCCCTCCCCCTCCACATTAAAAATTTCCCATGGGCGGGGTGCGATGGCTCACCCCTGTAATCCCAGCAATTTTAGAGGCCTAGACGGGCGGATCACGAGATCAAGAGATCAAGACCATCCTGGCCAACACAGTGAAATCCTGTCTCTACTAAAAATACAAAAAAAAATTAGCCGGACAAGGTGGCACGCACCTGTGGTCCCAGCTACTCGGGAGGCTGAGGCGGAAGAATCGCTTGAATCCAGGGGTCGGAGGTTGCAGTGAGACGAGATTGCGCCACTGCACCCCAGCCTGGCAACAGAGCAAGATTCCGTCTCAAAAATAAATAAATAAATAAATAAAAATTAAAAAAAAGTTTCCCTTGGTTACCAACTCCTAAGCCCTTCAGGGATTTGATCTCAAGATCAAATTTTTAGAGTCTTCAGTGCCTTAAACTTCATGTCTCTCAGATTTACTATTTCAGACAACAATTACCCATCTTTCTTCCAGCTTCCAAATGTTGTTACCGTCTCTTTCTCATTTTCTTGTCATTGAGGATTTCCACTTTTTTATTTATATCCAATTAATACAGTTTCAGTTGGGTTTTAGGAGGTGAAGAGGGATTCATGTGTTTGGTGTGGTATTTTAAAACATAAGCTCTGAATTATCTTACAAAATTCATAATTATTCAGCCAACCAATATGTGCAAGGACGTAGATTTTTTTGAATAGCCCTAATACAGATCATTATTTATGAATACAAATATGTCACACTGTATACTGTATATACAGTATGTTTGTGATCTAAATTATTTTGTTTCAAAGTTGAAACAAAACTTTTTAACCATATACATTGTCTATTTGATTAAATTATATGTGATGTACATGTTTCTAGTTTTGCCATTCATCATGGGACTAATAGGAAGAAATTGCACAATGTTTCATTCTGTTGTATCAATGTACTTGTGTTGGGAACGTCTTTGATTCAATGCCTTATTTTAATGAAATTACGGTTGCTCTCTAGCTTGAGCTTCCAAAACTCTCTTCAAATTCACAATAACTTACTAGCTGATGATGCCAGCTACCTTTTATTACACTATTCAGAATAAATTATTGCTGCAAGAGCTGCTCTATTAATACAGAACACATTACCTAAAGCTTGGGTAATTTGGGCTCAGGAGTTCTTTGTCATCTTTACAGTCTAGTGTTGCATTCACTGAAATAACACATTAAATTTGTATGTTCTTAAACACCGGGCTTAATTGAAACCCATGGTAATGATAGCAAAATAACTGGTCTGAATAATAAATTATAGACAATCACAGTGCAATGAAAGGTGTCAAAAACATGTTTATGTGGAGTCCAAGCACAAGGGCCCTTTATTTGATTCAAAAGTAAGGGCAGAATTGGAATTTCTTTCCCAAAATTAAAGTACAGATTGAAAGTGTGGCAGCTTGATTTTTTTAATTGAAGTTAACATTGCTTAGATTTCATTATGCATCAAAAAGGCATAAAGATGCTGACATGTTTTTATTTCTTTATATGCAGTATCTATTCCAATGGAAAAATAAAGGAACACGGACTTATTTAAGGCATAAGAATCTGTAGAGTTTGAATACACATAGTCCAAAGCACAAGGAGACTTTGGATCTCTTAATAATGAGTTCCATAGCTAAAATAAGAAGCAAAAAGCAAATGATTTGGGAAGCCTAATAAAGAATCCAGGAATTGTATGTATTTTATTAAAAAGAAGATCAACTCGTGGCAGATATTCTCTAGATGGCTATGAAATCACATTGAAAAATTTTCAAACATTGTCATCACATAGAATAATTGGTAATACCAAAACCCTCTAATTTCTTATCAAGCTCTAATTGGGCTCTAGTCCCAAATAGATGGAACCATAATTTAACTGAATTATAAACACATTTTTTCCCTCACCAAATTGAGTTGTTTTTTAAGATATGATTTCCCAATGAGGTAGGAAAATAGGATCTGGAGGCAGGGAACATAAGGAGGATTCACACTTCAGCTATAACAGGAAATATCCTCTCCATAGGGCGTAGGCCAAGTAAATGACTTCGTGACTTTACTTCATCCTCTCCTTTTACATAAAGCCTACTCCAAGTGACCAACGGAATCCTCTATAGAGTATTTCAACTCCCCAGAATTTTGGAACAAGGGCTTTGAGCTTCTATGCTCAGGCCCACCCCCACACGATGGAGGGTACTTTTATTTTCAGTAAATCCCTTTATTTCTTCCTTACTTTGTTTGGCTGTTTTGTCCAATTCTTTCTTCAAGAAAGTGGCCACCCTTGTACAGGTAGCATATTTTGGCAAGCCAGCCAAGAGGAAGAGGTAAACCCAAAGTTTGAAATTTATTCTTCTATCTCTTTTTTTAAATTCTTCTCCATATAGGGAATCTCTTTCCCTTGCCAACCTGGGACCTGTTGAACACAATGAGTTCCAAATTTCTCTTCAAAGAATTTCAGTATGCCAGTATGTTCAATTTCTGTGTTCTTTGTATGCCATTTTAAAGATAACTTCCTCATTATCTTCCTCTCCTTGCCTCTAGTTTCAGTAAACAACTTTCCCATCAGCTCTAATTAGTAGTTCTTATTTGTACCTCTGGTTACCTGCTCCATCCTCACTCACCTCTGGTCACCTGCTCTGACCTGAGTCACCTTTAGTCACCACTCTGTAACCGTCTTTCCCACCAAAGAAGCTCACCCTGCCACTCTGGCTCATACCCCTGCTCTCTTTAGCCTATCAGAATTAGCTTAGACTGTGCTGTCCAACCCTAGCCAGTTGGGCAATTACACTGCAGTAGGGGCTACCTGCATCAGGGATAAGAACTCCTTCCCCTCCCCTATTCAGGTGTGTGTTTGCCTTTGCTCTATCCATGAGATGCACCCTTCTATAGAAGTAAAAATTCCCTTGCTGAGAAAATTTACATTCAATTGCTATTTCTTTTGTAGCAACAAAGATCTGCCTCTAACAAACTCTTGGTGAGCAGTGCCTAAACATGGAAGCCACTGCAGGTTTTGGCCATAGCCAGTGAAACTCAGGGGTTCCCATGTGGAGAAGCCTGACCACTACCACCCTGTTCACTCAAGGAACCCAGATCTTTTTTATTTTTTTTTCTTTCTTTTTCAGTCTTTCAGCAGCTGTTTCCTAGCAGCTCTTTGAAAATTGAGCACAATTGGCTGGGGCCACTTCCCAGTACTACCTGAAGTCCTAGAAATGAATGGGAATAATTGCCCTGCCCTGAAATGGGAAGGCCTTTTTTTTTTTAAATATTTTCTGCATTTGATGCAGCTGAAGCAAATTTGGGCTCATGGTCTCACAACTGAGAAGGGTCCCTCCACACATTTGGAACTTTATATTCATTGGAACACTTGAGATAAAGCTAATCAGGAAAATTTCTCTCAAGAAGAAGGTGGAATCCTTGATGTGAACAGCTTCCCCAAGTTCGCAGATTAAAGTTTTCATTGTTATGAAACTCTTACCTTTGAATTTTTTTTTCTTATGCCTCTATGAACAACAGAATTGGAAAAGCCATCTTTTATGTATGCTATGTACGCTAATGGGGTGTAGCTGTATTTGTGAAGTAGTGTGCAGCCAATCTTATAGATGGATAACCTTGTACTTTGATAGATAAAAGATGAAAGCTCAATGTAGCCAATAAAATTTAAAAGTAAATATGTTACCTCATAATCAGTTGAAACGAAACATTGGTTCACTCATCTTAACCTAGATCATGGGCTAGAGAGAGAACACTGCCAGAAGGCCTTCTGTCTTCTAAAAGGATATAATTTGTTAGGTCCTTTTTCCATGGTTTAAAGTAAAAGAAACAATGATTAGAAATGTATCCCTCATAATAGATTCTATAGCAAATTATACTGTAAATGCTACAGTTACACAATAGACTCTAAATTCTCTTGTGAATGTTATGATAGAGTTGAATAAAACAAAAATATACATTTGATTATTTTGGAATATAGTATACATATATACATTTGTTTTGAATAGTCAAGGAATTCAGTAACAGGAATTATAAAGTATAAAAAATTATTAATTTTAAAGGCAATTAACATAGCAAAACTCTGTAAGTGTGTATGCACATCTATATATTTATAAAGATATATTTTCTTATTTCCATATAGGCATACATTTATATATGTACATAATAATTAAGCATTATTTATGTAATATGTGCTTTAATTTAATATACTCAGTACATCTTTTTGCTGTATTTTGGCCCTATTTGCTATATATACTATTTTCACACCTTGCTTTATATGATACAAATATCCTCATAATATTACTGATGGAAATGTATAGCAAATTATAATTTCTGTTTGTTATTATTTTCTCAATATCAGTGAATTTTTCAAGCTAAGGCACAACAAAAAGTGAACGAGTTTATGTGAATTGAATGATTTTTTTCTCATACAGCTTCCTGAAAAAATAGTCACCAAAAAATGTTATAAAAACCATCTGCCAAGCAAGGAACCCTGTGCTTATTGCTTTTGGTTAATGGTTTGTAACTACTATTTGCCTAAAAGTATAATTCATGCTTCTTCATAATATTGAAAAAGAAAGAGAACAGAAAGGTGGAAGGAAAGAAAGAGGAGAGACAGAGAATGAGATAATAGATGATTCAGAAATTTCTTGAGATTTTATTTAATGACTGTAATGACTAATGGTGTTAAACTACTTCTCCTACATTACTTATCTTCTGTATGTTATCTTTTTTTAAAATTATTGTACTTTGGGCTGGGGTATATGTGCACATCCTACATCCTGCAGGATTGTTGCATAGGTACATACATGCCATGGTGGTTTGCTGTCTCCATCTCCCCCTCCCCCAGTTGCCTACATCAGGCATTTCTCCCAGTGTTATTCCTCCCTATCCTCCCCACCCCCCACCATCATTGTCCCTCCCCTCCCCTCCCCTCCACACTCTGCCTAGCTCAGTGAGTGTTGTTCTCTTCCCTGTGTCCAAGTGTTCTCTTTGTTCATCACCTGCCTATGAATGAAAACATGTGACATTTTTCTGTTCTTGCATCAGTTTGCTGAGAATGATGGTTTCCAGATTCACCAATGTCTCTACAAAGGACATTAACTCATTGCTTTTTATGGCTGCATAGTATTCCATAATGTATGTGTGCCACATTTTCTTTGTCCAGTCTATTATTGATGGACATTTGGGTTTGTTACAGGTCTTTGCTATGGTAAACAGCACTGCAACAAACATATATATACATGTGTCTTTATAACAGAACACTTTCTAATCCTTTGAGTATATACCCAGTAATGGGATTGCTGGGTCAAATGGAATTTCTTTCTACATCCTTGAGGAATTGCCACACTGTCTTCCACAATGGGTGAACGAATTTACACTCCTACCAACCGTGTAAAAATGCTCCTTTTTCTCCACATCCTCTCCAGCATCTGTTGTCTCCAGATTTTTTAATGATCACCATTCTAATTGGCATGAGATGGTATCTCAATGTGGTTTTGATTTGCATTTCTCTAATGATCAATGATGATGAGCATTTTTTCATATGTTTGTTGACCACATAAATGTCTTCTTTTGAAAAGTGTCTGTTCATAGCCTTTTCCCACTTTTGAATGGGTTTGCTTTTTCTTGTAAATCTGCTTTAGTTCTTTGTAGATTCTGGATATTAGCCTTTGTCAGAAGGGTAGATTGCAAAATATTTTTCCCCATTCCGTTGGTTGCCAGTAGACTCTAATGATTGTTTCTTTTGCTATGCAGAAACTCTTAAGTTTAATGAGACCCCAATTTTCTATTTCAGCTTTTTTTTTTTTTGCCAATGCTTTTGGTGTTTTAGTCATGAAGTCCTTGCCTGTGCCTATGTCCTGAATGATGTTGCCTAGGTTTTCTCCTAGGGTTTTTATGGTGTTAGTTCTTATGTTTAAATCTTTAATCCATCTGTAGTTAATTTTTGTACGAGGTGTAAGGAAGGAGTCCAGTTTCAGCTTTCTGTATATGGCTAGCCAGTTTTCCCAGCACCATTTATTAAACAGGGAATCCTTTCCCCATTGCTTGTTTTTGTCACGTTTGTCAAAGATAGATGTGTGGCTTTGTTTCCAAGGCATCTGTTCTGTTCCATTGGTCTATATTTCTGTTTTGGTACCAGTACCATGCTGTTTTGATTACTGTAGCCTTGTAGTATAGTTTGAAGTCAGGTAGCATGATGCCTCCAGCTTTGTTCTTTTGCTTAGGATTGTCTTGGCTATGCAGGCTCTCTTTTGGTTCCATATGAAGTTCAAGGTGTTTTTTTCCAGTTCTGTGAAGATCAATGGTAGCTTGATGAGGACATCATTGAATTGATAAATTATTTTCATCAGTATGGACATTTTCACAATACTGATTCTTCCTAACCATAAGCATGGTATGTTTTTTCATCTGCTTGTGTCCTCTCTTATTTCCTTGAGGAATGGTTTGTAGTTCTCCTTGAAAATATCTTTTACATTCTTTGTTAGTTGTATTCCTAGGTACTTTATTCTCTTTGTAGCAATTTTAAATGGGAGTTTGCTCAAGATTTGGCCCTCTGTTGTCTGTTGTTGATGTATAGGAATGCTTATGATTTCTGCACATTGATTTTGTATTCTGAGACATTGCCAAAGTTGTTTATAGCTGAAGGAGATTTTTGGGCTTTGATGTGGTCTTCTAAATATACAATCATGTTGTCTGAACATAGGGACAATTTGATTTCTTCTTTTCCCAATTCAATGTCCTTTATTTCTTTTTCTTGCCTAATTGCTCTGGCTAGAACTACCAATACTATATTGAATAGGAGTGGTGTGAGATGGAATCCTTGTCTAGTGCCAGTTTTTGTTGTTGTTGTTGTTGTTGTTGTTGTTGTTGTTGTTGTTGTTGTTGTTGTTTGAGACTGAGTTTCACTCTTGTTACCCAGGCTGGAGTGCAATGGCACAATCTCGGCTCACCGCAACCTCTGCCTCCTGGGTTCAGGCAATTCTCCTGCCTCAGCCTCCTGAGTAGCTGGAATTAGTGCCAGTTTTTAAAGGGAATGCTTCTAGTTTTTGCCTGTTCAGTATGATATTGGCTGTGCATTTGTCATAAACGGCTTTTATTATTTTGAGATGTGTTCCATCGATGCCTAGTTTATTGAGAGTTTTTAGCATAAAGGGTTGTTGAATTTTGTTGAAGGCATTTTCTGCATCTAATGAGATTATCATGTGGTTTTTGTCTTTGGTTATGTTTATATGGTGGATTACATTTACAGGTTTGTGTATGATGAATCAGCCTTGCATCCCTGGGATGAAGCCTACTTGATTGTGGCGGATAAACTTTTTGATGTGCTGTTGGATTCAGTTTGCTAGTATTTTATTGAAGATTTTTGCATCAACGTTTATCATGGATATTGGCCTGAAATTTTCTTTTTGAGCTGTGTTTCTGCCAGGTTTTGGTATTAGGATGATGTTGGTCTCATAAAATGAGTTAGGGAGAATTTCCACTTTTTGTATTGTTTGGAATAGTTTCAAAAGGAATGGTACCAGCTCCTCTTTGTACATCTGGTAGAATTTGGCTGTGAACCCATCTGGACCTGGACTTATGTTGGTTGGTATGCTATTAATTGCTGCCTCAACTTCAGACCTTGTTATTGGTCTATTCAGGGTTTCGACTTCTTCCTGGATTAGTCTTGAGAGTGTGCAAGTGTCTAGGAATTTATCCATTTCTTCCAGATTTACCAGTTTATGTGCACAGAGCTGTTTGTAATAATCTCTGATGGTAGTTTTTATTTCCCAGAAATCAGTGGTGACCTCCCCTTTATCAGCTCCAACCACAAGAGAGGATGTCCACTCAGAGATTCCTCCCAAAATCGCCAACTTCAAAGATCAATGGGAGATAAATCCACAAAGATAGGAAGAAACCAGTGCAAAAAGGATGAAACCATCAAAGAGCAGAACACTTCTTCCCCTCCCAGGCACTGCAACTCCTCACCATCAGGGAAACAAAACAAGACAGAAAGTGAGTTTGATGAATTGAAAGAAGTAGGCTTCAGAAGGTGGATAATAATAAACTTTTTTGAGTTAAAAGACCATCTTCTAACCCAATGCAAAGAAACTAAAAACCTTGAAAGAAGTTTAGATGAGATGCTAACTAGAATAACCATCTTAGAGAAGAACATAAATGACTTCACAAAGCTGAAAAACACAGCACAAGGACTTCAGGAGGCATACATAAGTTTCAACAGCTGAATTGGTCAAGCAGAAGAAAGGATATCAGAGACTGAAGATCAAATCATTGAAGTAAAATGAGAAGGCAAGATCAGAGAAAAAAAGAGTGAAAAGAAATGAACAAAGATTCCAAGAACTATTGGATTATGTGAAAATATATAATCTACACTCGATCAGCATGCCTGAAGGTTATGGGGAGAATACATCCAAGTTGGAAAACATTCTTCAGGGTATTATCCAAGAGAACTTCCCCAATCTAACAAGGCAGGCCAACATTCAAATCCAGGAAATACAGAGAATACCACAAAGATATTCCTGAAGAAGAGCAACCCCCAAGGCACATAATTGTCAGATTAACCAGGGTAGACATGAAGGAAAAAAAAAAAAACAATAAGGGCAGCCAGAGAGAAAGGGCTATTTTCAGAGTCCTACTAGTCCCACCAAAATGAACCCAGCACCTCTTCTGGAATCATGAAGTCCTCTAGCCTTCTGCATCTCATTTGCTGGGAGCTGCGTTCCAGTGTTGTCTCCTCTCAGCCATGTTAGCACCTGAGCCCTGTATGTTATCTTTAATGAAGTGTCCATTCAAATGTTTTGTCAGTATTTTTTTCTTATGAGTTTCAAAAATTTATATTTTCCTGGTATAAATCCAGGAAATTTGTAGTTTCCAAATATATATATCTCAGTTTGTGGCTTACCTTTTCATTCTATTGAGTGTCTTTGGCTAAGGACAATTTTTGACTTTGCCGAAGTCGAATATATCAATATTTTTTTTTCAGATTTGTGTTGTTGGTGTTATACTTAAAAAAACCTCTTGCTTAATTTAAGTTCACACAGGGTTTCTCCTATAATTTTTATTATAAATATATCTTATATTTTTATGCTTTCTATTGGAGTCTATGACCCATTTTGAGTTTTAATTTTTATTTTCTTTAAGCAGTAAGGTATGTGTCAAGGTTCCTGTGGTTTAAATATGGACATCCTTTATTTCACTACCATTTCTTGAAAAGTCTTCATTCTCTATTGAACCGCCTTTGTATCTTTGTTAAAAGTCATTTACTGTATTTATGTGGGCACACCCTGTTGACTACTGTAGCTTTTTCAAAAATTATTCTAGATAATTTTTATCTCCATATATGTTTAAAATTAACTTGCGGATATCGGAAAGAAACCCTTCTGGGATTTTGACTAATTTATTTAGATAAAATTGTGGAGAATTGACATTTTAATAATATTGTTTGACACTCTAAATATGTAGACTACATTTTCATGTATTTAGCTCTTCTTCTATTTCATGATTTATTTCGTCAGGACTTTTTAATTTTTTTTAACATATACAGTGTCACAACTAATTGAATATGAATTTTTATTGAGATAAGTAGAAATTCACAGGCAGTAGTAAGAAGTAACACAAAGTGCTCCCATATGCATTTTCCCCCAGTGGTAATACTTTGTAAAACTGTAGAACAAAGTCACAACCAGAATATTAAGAGTAATAAAATCCATACTTCTTATTCACACCATCTCAGTTGTATTACTATTTATTTATTTGCATGTGTCTGTAGATTTGGTTCTGTAGCTGATCACTTGTGTTTGTTTGTACAACCACCAGTTTTATGAAGATTCTGAAAAGTTGCAACATTGCAAGGATCTCTTGTGTGACTCTTTTATAACTGCATCCTCTTTGGTACTCCCATCCCTGTTCCTCATTTCGACAACCACTCAGGTGTTCTCTGTTTTAAAAATAATGTCATTTCAAAATGCCATATAAATGGAATCATAGAGTATGCATACTATTGGGATTTTTTAAAAAATCACTCAGCATAATTTTCTTCAGTTTCATCCAAGTGTTGCACATATCAGTCATATATTTCTTTTTTATTACTGAGTGATATTTCATGATATGTATGTACTAAAGTTTGTTTAATGATTTACTCAGTGAAGGGCATTGGTCTGCTCTCAGTTGTTAGTTCTCACAAATTAATCTAATATGAACATTTATTTACAAAATTTTAAGCATCATTTTGTTAATGCCAAAGAGTATAATTTCTGGTTATATAGAAGTTTCTTTTTAGTTTATTAAGAAACTGTCCATTATCAACTTTTAGTTAACTTATTTTTTGCATAAGGTATAAATAAGGTTTAGATTTATGTTCTTTCCTATTTTTTTTTTATGGATGTCTTATTACTCCAGCTCTAGCACCTATTGTTGAAAAGATTTTTCTTCCTTTAATGAATTGAATTTCCTTTGAAAATTTGTAAAAAAAAAAAAAAATCAGAGGAGCTTATTCATGTAGTTCTATTTTTAGATACTCTACTCTGTTCCATTGATCTGCGTATCTTTTTATGCATCTATCACCAGGCTTAGCTACTGTCACTGTGTAGTAAGACTTAAGATTGAAACATGTCATATACTTTATTTTTCTTTGTCAAGACTGTTTCAGCTGTGCTAGAGGCTATGATAAGCTTATCTATTTATACAATAAACCAAATGATATTTTGTATAAATAATATTAAGCTTACAGATCGCTCTGAGAAAAATTGACATCTTTGTTGAGTCTTCCAATGTATGAACAGTGTGTCTCTTCATTTATTAAATCTCACTTATTTCATCTATATTTGTTAACATTCAGCATATAGAACTTGTACACATTTTAAAATATATATACTTGAGATATTTTTGTTTCTTTTCAAATATGAATGGCATTTAAAATTGTTTTTATATAATCATTTACATAAAATGCAATTAATGTTTGTTTGTAATGAGCTCACTTATTGGTTCTATCAGGTTTTTGTAGATTCCTTCAGATTTTCCATATGGGAACCACAGTATCTATAGCATTATTTATTTGTTTCCAATCTTTACATGTTTCTAACTATTTTTCTTACCTTATTGTAGTGACTGTAATCACTTTATGTTGTACAAGCACTATTTTTAATAATAGTGGTGAGAGCAAAAATCCTTGCACTGTTCTTGATTTGGGGACAAACACTCAATGTTTTACCATTAAATATGTTAAGAGCCATAGGTTTTCTAGATGCTACTTATCAAACTGAAATAATTTCCTACTAATTCTAGCTTAGAGAATGTTTGTTCAAAATGGATGTCGAATTTTTAAAAATGCTTTTCATGTATCAATTGACATTGTCATACAACCTTTCTTTTCTAAACAATTGGGATGGTCAATTATACTGACTGATGTTTGAAATTTGAATTAGCCTGGCATCCTTGCAATAAACTAGACTTGTTCATGCTTTATCATTCCTTTTTACATTGTTTGATTTGGTTTTCTATTACTTTTGAGGATATTTACTTCTATGTTTATGAGATATGTTGTCCTGTAGTTTTTTTTTTTTTATTTTTTTTTATTTTTTATTTTCATGGTATTCTCTATGGTTTTGGAATCGTGACAATACTTATCTCCTAAAATGAATTGGGAAGTGTTCCTTTTCTTACATGTTCTGAAAAAGATTTACATTTACCCAGAGAAGGATATCTAGTCTGTTCTACAGAACAGACACATACAATGTACAGATACATACAATGAGTAGTAGGTAAGGTAAACTGGAAAAATGTGAATAAGATCTGTGGATTTTATTACTGTCGATAATCTTGTTGTAATTTTGAACTACGGTATATATGGAATGTGTATATAGGAGCTCTCTGTATAATTTCTTATGGAGAACTGGTGTTAATACTGTTTTAAAAGTTTTTACACTCCTGCACTGATAAAACAGAACCTTCTAGATTCCTTTTAGAATATTCTGATTAATATTGAAATCTTTTAGTGATTAGAGATGCAACTAGATTAGCGATTCAATCTTGATTGAGTTTTAGCAGTTTGTGGTTTTGAGTAATCATTTTATTCCTAACTTGCATAAATACTTAAACATAAAGTTCTATATAGTATTCTCTTGACACCATTTTAATAGCTGCAGTTTGAAGTAATGTACTTTTAAGCTCTGTATTATTGTATTTTTGTGTGTATGTCTGTATTTTATTCCAATTTATTTCTTTTGATTGGTATATTTAGACTATTTGCATTTAAGGTAGTTATTGAAACGTTAGCACTTAAGTCTCTTATTATATAATATGCTGACTGTTTGAGTCCTCTGTTTCTAGATTCTTCGTTTCTCTTGATTTATTTATAGTGTTTTGGGGTTTATCTCTTCGTATAGTTTTATTGGTGCTTATTCTGGATATTATAATTAAATTTGTGACTCATCATAAACTGATAATACCAACTAATGAAAACTTCACTTCCATTTAGGTCCCTTTTGGTTCAAATTACATCTCTAATTCCATTGAACTTAACTTTCCCACTTTTAAATATTACTGTCTAGAGTATTAGATGGTGGCATAATTTTGTTTCAATCATCAAACGTAATTTAAAATATTAAGATAAAGATAATCTATTTTATACACCCACATTTCTGCTTTTACCATTGTTTTTTTCTTTTCTGATGCTCTAAGAATTTTCCTCTTATTATGTCCTGTCTTTATGAGGAACTTCCTTCAGCTAATCCTTAAAAGTAGGTTTGCTAACTATACATACTTAAGTTTTTCTTGTTATGTGAATCTCTATTTTACTGTTATTCATAAAAGATAGTTTTTGTAGATGTAGAATTCGCAATTGATAGGTTTTTTTTAATTCTTGAAAAAAAATAGTGCCTCTTCTGGACTCCATGATTTTGGATAGGCAACCCACAGTCATTTGATTAAGGGGTCCTCTGTAGGTAATGCATTGTTTCTCCCTAGATACTGTGGAGATTTTAAATTTGCATTTAGTTTTCAAAGGCTTAATTATTATGTGGCTTGGCATGGATTTCTTAGAATTTATCTTATTTGACATTCCAGTTCTTAAATCCGTAGGTTTGTGTCTTTGGTCAAATTTGGGAAATTTTCAACTATTATTTCTTTGAATATGCTTTCATCCCTACTCTCTCCTTGTCTTTGATAATATACATACCAAGTGCCAAATCTTTAGATACAATCCCCAAAATCCCTCAGACTCTGTTGATAATTTTTTCCATCTATTTTGTCTCTGTTAGTCTGTAATTTCCATCTTGTTCTTTCATATAACTTCTATTTCTTTGCTTACACTTAGTTTTTCTACTGTGAAGAAAATTTGTAATTTACTGCTGCAGTTTTTTTTGTTTGTTTGTTTGTTTGTTTGTTTTCATTTTAGCAGACATGATTCTGTTTAGATTTAGCATGCAGATAGAGGCATACATGTGTGGTCTGTGGTTCTAATAGAATTTTAATATTTAGAGCCATTTTGGTGGTGGTGTGGCCTACTTTGTTTTACTGAGGCTCTGAGCCGTCCCTGCTTGTGCTGCCTGACTCCGCAAAAGGAGTTTCTATGGGATGGGCTGACAAGTGTCTCTGTGAAAGGCAGAAGGGTCTCAGCCTGGCTGGAAGGGTGAGGTTCTTGTTTTTAACAGGTTTCTGTGTAGTGTCCCTTCACCACCCTGACAGCTTTTATCAGGGCAGGGGCTTCTTAGTCTCACAAAGACACAGAGAAATTTCCCTGGTTGTCCTGCTTCTGATCTTTGTGTGATTCCATTGCCTATGTCCTTCAGTCTCTCCAATGACTATAAGCAAGGAAGGGAGTCTCAGGCTCACAGAGACAAAGAGACTTCCTGCGCCAAGTTGCTTATTGTTTCCAGGACCTCTTTGCTGGTGCTGTCCAACCACCCAGTGTCCCTGGAGATCCAGAGGAGTCACAAGGCAGTGGAACCAAAAAGACTGCCTGGGCCAGGAGCTTGTTTTACCAGAGCCCCTCTTGCTGGTGCTCCTGATCAGCTTCAGCATCTTTCCTTAGGTAGCAGAGTCTTTGACAAAGTAGGGAAAAAGTGCTTCCCGTGGATGCTTATTATTAGTGGGGCTCATTAACTCGCTTCATTTGTAGTGTGAGGTTTGCCTGGTGTTTTCAAATGGACTCTTGTACATTCTGGGTGAGAAATGTCTCTTTGGGCTGCCTTCTGTTGGTAGGTTGGGGAAGAAAACTACACATCTGGGTCACCTTCGCCTGGCAATATCTTTGAATAGTCTTGGCATTAGGGTAATTCTAGTATCATTAAATTAGTTGAAAATTGTCCTTGTCTCTTCCATTTTCTGGAAAAGAAATTATTTATAGAATTAATATTATTTTATTCTTAAATGTTTGCCACACATTTAAGCCCAGATATTTCAGCTATTAATAGTATTCTCTTATGGGATTATGCAGGTTATGCATTTCAACCTGAATGAGGTTTGAGAATTTGTTTTAAAAAAAAAAATTAGTTCATTTTATTTAAATTGTCCAAATGATGGCATTTGATGTTTTGATCTATTATCTTGTTATACTCGATGTCTGTGAGGTCTGTAAGTGAGCCTTCCCTCTTTCATTACTGTTTTAGGTAGTCTGATTTTTTTTTTCGTATTTATATTTCCTTTATATTGGTCAGAATTGTTGAAAGACTTGTCAATATTATTTTTATTTTTCAAGGAAGGAACCAAATTTGTATTTTCTTGCTGTCCTATAGTAGGTTTTTTTTTTCTTTTTTACTTTCAATATCATTGGATCGCGCCATTGCACTCCAGCCTGGGTAACAAGAGTGAAACTCCGTCTCAAAAAAAAAAAAAAAAAAAAAAAAAAAAAAAAAAAAAAAAAATTAATAGAACATTAGTTTTATATAAATTAATACATTACACAGATAATTTCTATATAACCTCTGAAAGCAATGCCTCTGCTATTATTGTCTTTCATGTGATAAATTTTCTACAATTGATAAACTAATATTGATGCATTATTATTTACGGAAATTGATAGTTTACATTAAGGTTCACTTCTTGTGTTGTATAATTCTATGGGTTTTGACAAATGCATAATGTCATGTACCTACCATTACAGTGTCATGTAGAATAGCTATCAAACCCTAAAGTCACTTGTGCTTCAACTATTCATCATTTACTTCATAACTCCCCCTCCAACCCTCAGCAAATAATGACCTATTGAGCATCATTATGGTTTTCACATTTTCCAGAATTTTTAGATATTTGGAATCCTACCATATGTATCTTTTTCAGGCTGGCTTATTTCACCCACAGTAGCCAATTAAGATTCCTCTATGTCATCTTGTGGCTCAATAGCTCATTTCTTTTTGTTGCTGATAATATTCTATTGTACGAATATACTATGGTTTTCAAAATCAATTTGCCTATTGAAGAACATCTTGATTTCTTCCAGTTTTGGACATTTATGAATAAAACTGCTATAAACATTCATGTGAAGATTTTTGTATGGATGTAAGTTTTTGACTTACCTGGGTAAATACTTAGGGACACAATAGATTATCAGGTAAGACAATTTTAGTTTTGGAAGAAAATGCCTAGAATGTCATCTAAAGTGGCTGTACCATTTTGAATTCCCAACAGCAGTGAATTAAGAATTCTTGTTGTTCCCTATCTTTCTTTTTTCTTTTTCTTTTTCTTTTTTTTTTTTTTTTTTTTTTTTTTTTTTTTTTTTTTGAGATGGAGTTTCACTCTTGTTACCCAGGCTGGAGTGCAATGGTGCAATCTTGGCTTACCGCAACCTCCGCCTCCTGGGTTCAAGCAATTCTCCTGCCTCAGCCTCCCAAGTAGCTGGGACTACAGGCGTGCGCGTCGCCATGCCCAGCTAATTTTTGTATTTTTTAGTAGAGACAGGGTTTCACCATGTTGACCAGGATGGTCTTGATGTCTTGACCTCATGATCCACCCACCTCGGCCTCCCAAAGTGCTGGGATTATAGGTGTGAGCCACCACGCCCGGCCCATTGTTCCTTATCTTTATCAGCTTTTGTTATTTTCAGCTTTGTTGAATTTTAGCCATTTTAATATGGTTTATCATTGTTTTGATCTGACATTTTTTAATGACATATGATGTTGAACATTTTTATATTCCCATTTGCCACATGTTTATATTCTCTGGTAAGGTTTCCACTAAGATCTTTTGTCCATTTATAAACTAGATTGCTTGTTTTCTCATTGTTGCCTTTTTTTTTTTTTTTTTTTTTTTTTTTAAGATATTTTGGACACAAGTCCTTTATCAGCTGTGAATTTTACAAATATTTCCTCCTAGTCTGTGGCTCGTCTTTTTCTTCTCTAGTGTCTTTCACAGAGCACACATTTTTAATTTTAAACTAGGACAAAATTATTTTTTTCTTTCATGTTTTGATGTTACATCTAAAAACTCATTTACCATCCTAAAATCACATAGATTTTTTTCTATATTATCTTCTAGAAATGTTACAGGTTTGTGTTCTAAGTTTAGGTCTGTGACACATTTTGAGTTAATTTTTGTGAAAGGCATATAATCTGCATCTAGATTCATGTTTCTTGATGAGAAAGTCCAGTTATTCCAATAGCATCTGTTGAAATAACTATCATTTGTCCTTTGAAGTGCCTTTACCCTTTGTCAGTAATTAGATGGGCTTGCATGAGTTGATATCTGGAATCTGTATTCCATGTTGTTCCATTGGTCTATTTGTCTATCTTTTTCACTGCTAATACTATACTTTATTATTTTTTTATTTGTGCCACCATTGTGTTTAGCCTTTTCTTTTTTCTATTAATGTAAGGTGAAATATTATTTAATTCATATCTTTCTTCTTTAATATAATAACTATATTATAAATATTACATTAAGAATTGTTTTAGATGCATCCCACAAATTTTGATGCTGTATTTTTATTTTTATTGTAATAAAAATGTTTTTAACCCTTCCTTAGGACACCCTCTCTGATTTATGAGATTTTAAAATGTATGTGCAGCTTAGTTTCTCAATAACCGGGGATTTTTCAGATATATTTCTGCTACTTATTTCTAGTTTTGTCATAGTCACAAAACATATTATAGTTACAAAACATACTTTGTGGCTATAATGGAATTTGAAGTAAGTAGAAGAAAAAAATCTGCTTTAAAAAATATTAGCAGGCATGGTGGCTTATGCCTATAATCCCAGCACTTTGGGAGGCCAAGGTGGGAGGATCACTTGAAGCCAGGAGTTTGAGACCAGCCTAGGCAACATAGTGAGACTCCATAGGTACAAAGAAATAGAATAAAATAAAATAAAATAAAATAAAATAACATTAGCCAGGTATAATCATGTGTACCCAGACAATTGCTTGAGCACAGGAGTTCAAGGTTACAGTGAGCTCTGATTGTACCCCTACATTGTGCCTGGGTAACAGGAAACCCTATCCCTGAAAAAAAAAATGCTAAGGCTTTTTTTAAAAATAGCCATAATATGGTCTATCTTAGTGAATCTTTCATGTGCATTTGAGAAAAACGTGTTTCCTGCTTTTGTTGGGTAGAGTCTTCCATAGATGTCAGTTGGATCATGAAAGTTGAGTGCCTTTCTAAGCTTCTGTAACCTCACTTGTCTTCTAAATATTTATTATTTTAATTCACAAGAGAAGATGATGTAATGAATATTCTGTTTATTTATTTATTTATTTATTGGGGTACGTATCCTTTTTTTTTTTTTTTTTTTTTGAGATGATGTCTCACTCTGTTAACCAGGCTGGAGTGCAGTGGCACAATCTTGGCTCACTGCAACCCTGGCCTTCTGGTTTCAAGTGATTATCCCTTCTCAGCCTCCCAGTAGCTGGGATTACTGGCAATTCTCCTGTTTCAGCCTCCCAAATAGCTGGTATTACAGGTGTGTACCACCACGCCAAGCTGGTCTCAAACTCCTGACCTCAGTTGATCCTCCTGCCTCGGCCTCCCAAACTGCTGGAATTACAGGTGTTAGCAACCATACCCAGTCCTATTTTGTCTTTTAGCCTTAAGTCTCAGCCAATGTCTTCTACATTGGCACAGAGTACATTTTTATTCAATGCACTTTGTATTAAAAAAAATGTCTTAACTTATGCATGGTTTACTTTGGAAAACTACACAAATGACCATAGAGATCCTGACTGGCAAAGATGCACTTTTATCCAGTGACTTTATGGTTTTGTAAATGGATGTGAAAAGAATTGGACAAAGTGGTAAATTGAAATTTACCTCAAACATTTTTTAGAAATACAATGAAATCAAGTTTCATCATACAATATATTTTACAAGTTATAGTAACCACATAGTCATTATTAAAGTAATTAAGCTTCTCCAGAAAACTCAGAGGACCATCTAAATTTTCATGTGGAATGAAGGAATAAATGTCTCACTAAATGCATTTGTATCTTAAGGAGACAACGAAATGTATATTTTTTTCTCTGCAATTATGCTACCTGTGTCTTGCTTATCCAAATTACACAAATATATTTTAATGCATATTTATTTTTATCCCCTAAACTAGTGGATATACTGAATTGCATAGTATAAAATAGAAAGCAAATGTAGAATATTAGCTCTGATTAGAATGTACTCAACAATTTGTTCATCCCCTTCCATGTGGCTATATAGAGAAATATTATAACTACAAAATCTATGTTTCAGTAGTGTAGTTACCAAAAGGTTGTATTAATAGTAACTGGGTTACTATTAATTTTATTAATTACATTTATTAATTATTAATTTATTAATTAGCAATCATTTTATTGATTATTAATTATTATTAATTATTAATTTATTAATTTTATTGATTATATTTATTTTAATTAATTATAATTTATTTATTAATTTTATTAACAGCTAATACAGTAAATGTCCTCTCTTTCATGTTGCCACTGGGAAATTGTATCTGGACTTTAGGCATTTGAATGCTATAAGAAGTCACATTTGTTAATACCTGAATTAGCAGTGGACTTTAACAGAATCACACAAAAAATTGCTTGAATTTTCCATCTTACACATTGATAGAGGTCAAGTCAACTGGTAATATTCCACAGACTGATATATTTTGCAGTCAACTCATTATTAGAAGTGTCTCATTTAAGATTCTTAGAGTAGCTTGGCTTTTTTCTAGGCTGTTACTCCTAGCTGTTTCACAGCTTTTAATTATTCCTCCTCCTGCATATATTGAAATGGAATGCCTCAAGGATACCGTGATGGCAACACTGAGCAACATTGTTTTCTATATTTTGGGAAGGATATTGTTAGACCACTAGGCAAAATAGAAAGGTGGATTTAATTTGCATCAAATAAATATATTAAAGTTAAATGAATCAAAATGCAAATACATTATTAACATCCAGCTAAGAATGCTTAGGAATTGTTTTACTTCTAAGTATTCAATCCCATCACCTCTACAGAAAGAAGCTTGGCAATCTCTTCTCCAGCAGGGCATGTGTCCTGTCAAAACGTTGTTATTTTGCATACAAGGTCAGAATGTAAAACACATGTCAAGGCCATTGCTTCCTGCTCCTCTGTGTAGTGTAACAAGTAGTAAGCATAATATTTTCTTGATTCATCTTCCTTAGACAAAATAAATCCTCCTTGGTTTCTATGATTTAAGCAAAGGGAAAATGAGAAAGAAAGATATTGCTTTAAAGGGATGCTTTTTAAAAAAGTAATTAAATAAAATTTTCCCTTATAAAATTCAATGTGTCATTTTTAATATTAGAAACCCCCCAAAATTTCCATGAACTGAATATTTATTACATCTGAAAATTATAGAATTTTTCTTCAAGAATTATATGCACAGGCTTAAAGATCAAGTCCTGTTTTTAAAAAACCACATTAGATAACTTAAATTTCCAATTCTGTAATAAACAAAAATCATGCAGTTAGCAACACTATTTAGATTTATACATAATCTATATGGTAAACCCAACCAATTAACATTTCCATTATCAGTAGTGATTTTCCAAGATGAACATCAGTATTTGCTAATCTTTTAAAGCTCACTACTGAGGTAAGACATTTATTTCAGTAATTTGATTTTTTTTTTGAAGTCATATAAACTGAAGTTTGAGTGACACTCTTAGATTATATTTAGAGACATATTTTGAAAGAACTCTTCATACATACATTATTTGTGATTTCTTGTTTTGAATAGCAAGAAAATCATGTTTTCTATGACTCATAGAATTGTGCCTCCATATCCATGGGTTCTGCATTTGTGGATTCAACCAATTATAGATTGAAAATATCTGTTAAATAAATTGCATTTTTACTTAATATATACAGGCATTTTTCTCATCATTATTTCATAAACAATGCAGTATAACAACTGTGTATTTAGCATTTATGTTTTATAGGAAATCAAGATTATTTAAAGCACATAGGAGGATGTGTGTAGGTTTTTTTCAAACTGTCATTTTATATCAATGACTTGGCTGTCCACAGATTTGATATCCAAGTGATATACTGGAACCAATTTTTCATGAATACTAAGAGATGACTGCAATTATGTTTCTTCAAGTATACGGATACATTCTATTTTTAAAATTTTAATTCAAATTGATTATTGCAAATCAATTGCCTACATATACATCACTAGTAACTACAAATGGGATGGGGCTTATCTTTCATATCAGAGAATATATGAATCATTAATAAATATTTTCTTACATAATTTGTTGGCAGACTTCATTAGCTAACTACTGTGTCAAGGTACCAAGGTACTGAAAACCAAACTAATTTTACCTGTAATTATTGTAATCTAACATCTACTGATTTTTGCTCATTCACTCATACATTATAAAATTATTTTGCAAATAAATAAGCATTTTCCTTCTCAAAATCTTCCATATCCTTTAATATTGATATTAGAGAAAAACAAGATGAAAATAGATAATGTTGAATGGCATATGACCTGAAGTTAAATAATCTAATGCTGAATTCGCAGGTCTTTTTTTTTTTTTTTTTTTTTTTTTTTTTTTTTTTTTTTTTTTTTTTTGAGACAGAGTTTCGCTCTTGTTACCCAGGCTGGAGTGCAATGGCGTGATCTTGGCTCACTGCAACCTCCGCCTCCTGGGTTCAGGCAATTCTCCTGCCTCAGCCTCCTGAGTAGCTCGGATTACAGGCATGTGCCACCATGCCCAGCTACTTTTTTGTATTTTTAATAGAGACGGGGTTTCACCATGTTGACCAGGATGGTCTCGATCTCTTGACCTCGTGATCCACCCGCCTCGGCCTCCCAAAGTGCTGGGATTACAGGCTTGAGCCACCGCGCCCGGCCCATTGAATTCGCAGGTCTTAACAGCAAATTTTCAATTTACAAAGATTAGAGGGGGCTTAAAATGTTTTTGGAAAGAGAATTGAATAATATTTAGAAGAGCAGGGAAAAGTTTATGAAGTAAAATCACCATGTAACAAAATAAAAAGACAACAAAAGAGGAAAAAAATTCTACAAACTAGATGTGAGACAAAGACCTTATGGTGAATAGCAGAATATAATATGGGTATTAAACATGTATTTACAAATAATAAAATAGCTATAACCATCAAACATTAGGAATACATTTGCTCTTACTATTAAAGAGTAGACATTAAAATCACGGTAGTAAACCATTTTACCTGTGAGACTGGAAAGTATAAATAGAAATGTCAATACTCATTTAGGAAATGGAGGATGAGGGAATGAACAATCTGTATAATTTAGACTGTAAATCAGGAAAACTTTATGTCATATAAATTCATGGTATTCTATCAAAAGCTTTTAAATTGCCTTAATTAATTATCAACTCAAATGCCAATCAATGATAGACTGGATAAGTAATATGTGGACATATACACCATAGAATACTATGCAGCCACAAAAAGGAATGAGATCATATCCTTTGCAAAGATATGGATGGAGCTGGAAGCTATTATCCTCATCAAACTAATGGAGGAACAGAAAATCAAACATTGCGTGTTGAATAATGAGAACACATGAACACAGGGAGGGGAAAAGCAACACACACTGAGGGCTGTTAAGAGGTGGGATCAGGGGAGGGAGAGCATTAGGAAAAATAGCTGTGCATGCTGGGCTTAATACCTAGGCGATGGGTTGATAGGTGCAGCAAACCACCATGGCACACATTTACTTATCTAACAAACCTGCACATCCTGAGCATGTACCCAGGAACTTAAAATAAAATAATAATAATAAAATAAAAATAAAAAATAATATGTTTAATAAACAAATAAAGATGGAGGAAAACATAAAAAAAGCTTAATACAGAGTTTGCAATTTGGGAAGATAGGATAAAGAGTTGTTAGTAATAGTTGAAATTTATTTTTAAGTGAACATTTTATAACTTGGTATTTGTGTAGTTGAAAGATTCTTGCCTATGTTATTCAATCAAATATTAGAGATATAAAAAATAAATCCTTCTTAACTTACCAAAGTCTAATTGAAATTAGAACTCTTTTTCTTTCCATGTAAAAAGACTATAAATTATTTTTAGTGCTATTACCTCCTTCCTAAATTACTTGCTTTTTTTTTTTTTTTTTTGCTGTGTATTTTGATTCTACATATTTCTAAATCTCTCAAAGTATTATTGTTGTCATTGTTCTTGCTGTTGTTGGATTGTTGGTTTTTGCAGTCAATATTTGTAAAGTCACTCTCTTTCTTTCCCCTGAAAATGCCTTTTGTGTGGAATGTTCCCGTGTGAGACCCCCAAAAGGTGTGGGTCTCACTATACGGTGAGCTTGATCCCAAACACAGTTTCCTGCTGGAGGCAGTCGAGCTATTGGAAAGAAGGAACTGAAAGATGACTGATCAGTTCCTAATATCAACCACGATATCGTTTGGGCCTAAACTATGCGGTGTTGCTAGACCGAGTGACTCCCTACCAGCAACCAGTTTCTGCTTTTAACTTTTATGACTTTTTCTTTAAGAATAGTTTTAACCTTTTCTTTACTTGCATGACTGCCTTGTACCCTAGATAATGGTTTAACTGTAGGGAACCCTACCGTGTGGATATTTGCAAAGCAAATGCCACGATACAGATGGCTTTGATCTCAGACACAGAGATGCCTGAATAGGGGGAGTTGAGATAAGTTGAGTCAGGAGTGGACAAAGGAGAATCTGGTTAAAAGATATTCTGATGACGAAAACCAGAAAACCTTTTCACATGTGAATCCTAAAACAGGATCAAACCAAAAATACCTGCAGCCATGAGGAATAATGTCTGGATGTAAATAAGCTTTGTGATCACAGGAAATTCTATTACTTTTTACAAGCACTGATTGTGTATCTGACTTCTCTATTGTATAGGCCATGTAAGGTATAGATTTGCATTTCCTCTTGCAATAACGTAAACCAGAGCAGGGAAAATGTATTTATTCCAGGCCTTTGAAAAATAAATTTGCTGTTCTGGCACTGCCTTCTCAGCCCTCCAGACTCCGCTTTCTGTCTCCTTTTTTCTGCACACTCTCTCTTCCAGGTATTGGGACCTTCTTGCAGGTCGAGAGATCCCCAGCAGACTTGCTATCCCAACCGTCCCCAACAGCCTTTACTTCACCTTTCTTCTTGCAAGATATTTATGACAGCTACAGAATTAATGGTTGACAATGGTTTGTTTTTTGTACTTCAAGATACCACTTCATTGTCTTTAGTATGTTTTTTTTAAATTAAGTACATTATCATTCAAATTATAGTTCCATTGCAAGTAATAACTTTGTTTCTTAGATTTCCTGATTCTTTCTATTTAATTTTGGTTTCAAGTAGTTTTTCTATGATAGGTCTAAGAGTAGTTTTCTTTGTATTTATCCTGATTTGGGTTCTCATGCATTTGAATTTCAACAATTTTCTCTTCAAACATTACTTCTTCATCCACACAGTTTGTTTCTCTCTATACTTAAGTCAGATATTTCTTCTGACTTCTTTCAGAATCTTCATTGTCTTTTCAGATGTCTTGTTTATTATAAAATTTGTTCACTGGACTTTTAACTTCAATTATAATATTTTTCTCCATGATCAAAAATGTTGACTTTACTCAAAGTATCTTTAATTATTTTATATGTAAGCCCACTTATTAATATTTTTAGAGTCAGCAGTGTTTCTATGTTGCTTTAGAAAAACTAATTTACACTTAACAGAAAGACGTTCATCATCTCTGAAGTTTCATTTTGACTATTTAATTATCTACTCAGTGTGAAATGTGTTTACTTTGCATATGATGTGAAGTAGGGGATTTATTTCATTTTTATGTAGGTAATTATATTTTAGCTCCATTTATTGTAAAACTCCTCTTTTTGTCTCTGATATGGCTTGCCAGTTCTACTATGCATCAGTATTTCTTCCATAGAGATAGGATTTGCTAATCTATTCTTGGTAATTTAGTCTACCATATTTCTAAGAAAACCAATATCAACTATTATGAACAGCTTTTAAGTGAAGTATGACTGTATATCCCAAAGACTCCATTTCTAATACCATCACATTGGGGATTAGAATTGCAATTTATGAACTTGTGTGTGTGTGGGGGGGGGCGGCAAACACAGTCCATAGAATCTACCTTTTAAATTTGATATATCTGCTATTTTAAATCTCTTCTTACCTAAAATAGACTGTGCTGTCTCACCTTGAAATGTAATTTTTTTTTTAATTACACTGAGCTTTATAAATGTCCTAGGTTAGTGGTAATCACATTTTCTAAAACAATGATTTTAAAAACAATATCTTGAAACAAATTAAATAGATAATATAACCTACAAATATAATTTTGATAATGACCAACGTAACATCCTGAATATAACCTAAAGCATATGCAATATAAAATTAATTTATAATAAATATAAAATTGTCAATATGTAAATACATAGAACCAAAATAAAGATAAATTTAGGCATCTCTGTGTAGAAATCACTGTGAGTAAAACAACCAGAAACCTACAGTGATATAAGTGTGTTGTATTAACTACTTAAGTGCTAAATGTTGCATTGCCTTTAGTGATTTAGTCGTTCTTTAATGTTGAGTAACTTTTGTTAAAAGTGAAAATTTCAAAATTATAGTTTCCTTTTGATTTACAAATTAGTCACCTTCCTGGAAAGTTCTCACCATGTAAAATTTAAATCCTGTAACATTATCTGAATTCACACGTGAAATGTTAATATGTAAGTTCAGGTAATTATAGGTCAATTTTCATTTACCTGAACATACAGCAAGACATTTACATATCCCATGGGAGCTGCCACAATTCTTTATGGGCAAAATATTTTCACTGCAGGTTGCCAGTGAATAAATGCCGTTACTTTCCTTCCATTTACATTAAAACAATGCCAATACATTTTTAAAATTTTGTCTAGCGGGTGATTCTACATACACACCCTATTTCAAGAACTACTTCCCAAGGTTCTTAAGCCTACTCTTTCTTTAATCTGAATATCACTCACTCACATCTCCAAAGGAGAAACTATGGTATAGTCATCAAGGTCCAAATAAAATGCTCTCCTTCTTGTGAAGGCATCATTTAAGCTCCGAAAGTAAAATGAATCCCTCCTGTCATGTTCTGTAAAACTATGCATCCTGGTAACATATCCCATTGCAATGTAGACATTTATTCGTGTGTTTCTTTTCTTTTCTTTTCTTTTTATGTATCTTCATTGCTTTCAAAGACAAATTTCTCAAAGATTTGTAATACTATCAGATTCATCTTTCAGACCTCTGCATATTAAATACCTAACTACGCTTTGAGCATATGTTATTTGCTGAATAAATGAATCAGCATTTTATACATTCTTTGCTCTTGTTTGCTTTCTGCTTCTTTCTTTCCATTTTAAGTAACTATAGTTTTCCCATACATACATATATATATATATATGTATACATACACACAAATCTAATTTTTATGATTCATTATTTAAAACTACTAAGTGAAAACAACTTGCACAAACAACTCTTTTAAGTGATTCTCCTGCCTCAGCCTACCGAGTAGCTTGAATTATAGGTGCCCGGCACCATGCCCAGCTAATTTTTATATTTTTAGTAGAAACAGGGTTTCACCATGTTGGCCAGGCTTGTCTTAAACTCCTGACCTCAGGTGATCTGCCCACCTTGGCCTCCCAAAGTGCTGGGATTAAGGAGTGAGCCACTATGCCCAGCCTAGTTTATTTTTTGTATGTGGAAAAAGTTAGTTGATATAGTAGTGTTCTGCATTAGCTACAACCAGTAGGGCTTTGTTTAAAAAAAAAAAAATCACCAAGAGTAGACTGTAAAAACTTTAACCAGGAAACTTAATTCAATTGTCCAAATACAGGAAAGAATAAACTTTATTCACATTAACATAATTGCCTTTTATTATGTATTAATGACTTTAAAATCCTAACATATATAATAGCTGGCATTTACACTAAAAGGAATGCATCTTTCAGTATTATTCTCATATTAAATATGTTAATTAATAAGAAATAGCTGGGAAGAAGTATATGAAGGACTAGGATGAAATTTATCTGAATCATATTTCATCCTGAAAGCTCTCAGACCTCATAAATCACAATTTTCAGAAAGGAGAGCTCTACTGATAGTACTGTAATTCTTTTTAAGTAATTTTTTCCATTTTGTTCTTTATTATCACTTTTGTTAAGCTCTTAAAAATGAATCAAGCAGAAATATAGTAAAAGTACATTTATTATCCTGTATCCACCATGTATTCACCAATAGCAAAAAGGATAACTTCAGTTTCCCTAGAAATTTAGACATCATAATGGCCTGCAATCACTTAGAATTTTGTCTAAGCCTTTTAGAAAATGGATATCTTTGTAGTTTGTGTTGAGTGAGTGTTGTAAAGTAGAATTAATATGGCAGCTTGAGTTAAATATATATATTGGATTTTAAGTCTTGTTTAGCCACTTATTAAGTCTGTGGCAAATAAGTAAAATTCATCAAAAGTTGGTTTTGTCATTTGTAAAAATAAATACATAAAATAAAAGAGAAATAATAAAATATAATCTAGAAGAGAATTGTGTTGAATATGTGTGATAATCATACCAAATGTAAAATGTATACTCGATTTTTGCTAAAGTGTGAAGATCACAATCATTTTGAATCTACTAACCAATATCTAGTTCCACCTTAACACGTTCATGGCTCAAAGAAGTTTAAAAGTGACAACTCATAACTGGGAGTTAAGTTCCTAAAGTGAATTAATGGGATTTCTTCAATATTAACATTTTTGTGCTTCACTAATTCTATTAGTATGTTCTTTGGCTTAATTTTCAAAGGCTATTTGAATCTTCCTTTATTGGAAATGGTTAACTGATCTGATGCTGAAAATTTCTAAGCCTTAACTTGACATTTTTAGCTAGGGTCTCTAACCTCCAGGGTAGTGTGATGTAATGATGTAGTGGGACAGTAGTAGTCTAGACCTCAGCCGACCTTGGCTCTAACCATTGCTATGCTACTTTCCAGCACTGGGGCTAAGCATGAGTCATTGGGGCTTTATGGAATTTAATATCATTTTATGTAAAATGTAATAAAAATCTTCCCTTGTCTCAATTTTATAATATTTTACTTATGTATATGTTTATATTTTATAATTATAGAAGTATATACCTGTATTTATAATTTAATTGTATATTACTATTATTTGGAATTGTGAATATGAAATACCAAATGACAGAGAATATTACTTTCCTTAGAAAAATATATTGACAGGTATGTCTCAATGAAAACAATGTTTCATTGGTAAAAGGAATAAGCAACAACAGCTAATAACCAAATAATCAAAACCTAAACTCCACAAATTTACTGTGACTGAATCAAATAATATTAAGTGATAGCTCTTGAAATTTTTCAAAAAGATATTTAAATCACACTCATTGGAGTTATAGCTAGTACACTGTATTTTTAACTCACTCATCCTTGATATAAAAATATTCCATTTACTCAACTTACAGTTTTTTGTTTCCTTTTTGTAATAAAATGATATGTAATAAAATGTAATGCATTTGGAATGTATTTGGAAATTTATTACATTTGTCTGTAATAAAATGATATGTATTTGGAAAATACTTTTTTATGTATAAAAGTATAATTTTGAAGTTAGAATACTGTTGATTATGTATTATATGTATTATGAGTATAATAAATGTGCCATATAGAAAAAAATAAAACAATTTAAGTCAACCATGTCCCCAGGTCTCTTTTAATGGAATAGACTGAATTTTAAAATTTTTAATTAAAGCCATTCTGACTTGTGTGAGATGATATCTCATTATGGTTTTGATCTACATTTCTCCAATAATCATGACGTGGAGCCTTTTTTACATATACTTTTTGGTCACATGTATGTCTTCTTTCGAAAAGTGTCAGTGCAGAGTAAAAAGAAATGCTTATACAGTGTTGGTGGGAATGTAAATTAGTTGAACCATTGTGGAAAGCAGTGTGACAATTCCTCAAAGAGCTGAAAACAAAACAACCATGTGACCCAGCAATCCCATTCCTAGGTATCTACCCAAAGGAATATAAATTTCCTACCATAAAGACAAATTTACATGAATGTTCATTGCAGCACTATTCACTATAGCAAAGACATGGAAACAACCCAAATGCCCATCAATGGTAGAGTGGATAAAGAACAGAAGGGACATACATCCCATGGAATGTGTATTATATATGTGGCTATAAACAAAACCCAAGATCATGTCCTTTGCTGGGACATGGATGGAGGCGGAGGCTATCATTCTTAGCAAACTAACCCAGAAACAGAAAACCAAATACCGCCTGCTCTTACTTATAAGTGGGAGCTAAATGACGAGAACACATGGACACATAGAGAGGAGCAACACCCAGTGGACCTAGCTGAGGCTACAGGCTCAGGAAGGAGAGGGTTAGAAAAAATAACTAATGAGTTCTTGTGGGGGTTCACTCAGGATGCAAGGAGAGATTGTAAAATTACAGAACATAGTCACAAACCTTCTTGGGAGGCCAAGCAGTCTGCGTAGTTTCAGTAGAAGTTTTGGCTGAAGGCAGCCTACTCCCCTTTACCTTTGATAAAGAAAAGTAAGTAACTAGGGAATGTGAGGTAGTTTGTCTAAATTACTTGTTTACTCATGGGGTCTTGAAACTAACCTTTAATCTTTCGTGGACTGGAAGGTTCTCTCGGGGGTGTGGGGAGGGCATTCTGATTTATCACCCACAAATGGTGTTTGTTTTAGGCGTTGGAACCTCAACTTTAATCATTATCCATAAGAGTGTTGACTCAGAGCCTCTATTATTAAATCGGTGTTGGATAAATGCCTAGAGTGCCAGCTGGCTGTGGCTGTGGCTGCTGTCTCTCTCAGGGGTGTTGTTGAGTGGCCACAGACACCCTGAGCCCACTCTTTCACTGGAGATTTGTGTTTGAGTGAATTTGTTCATCTGTCACTGGGTCAGGGTCTGTGGGTCAGACCCCAACAAGCTCTAAGCTAGTTTCATGGGGGAGGAAGTAATGTGTACAACAAACCCCACAACACATGTTTTTCTACGTAATAAACTGGCACATGTACTCCTGAACTTGAAATAAAGTTAAAACATATGTCTATATATATTTTAATACTGACCTCCAGTTCTCTAACATGTGTATGAGTATTTTAAATTGTATCATGTACCTTGTGAATGTTTCCCCTTCACTCTGTTTTGACTACATTTTAGTCAAGCTACTCTCCTTCTCAAAGTTCAAAGTTCTTTGAAATTTGACTTGCTCCAAAGCCTGAGTGAGCACTAAGATGCAGAAAATGCTTCCTCTACAGCTTATTTTGAAATAAACTGCAGAAAGACACATTTTCTGTCAAACTACGAATCATAATGTTCACTCACTTCTTGCTTCCTTAACTTCTCTTTATCAGTATCTGCTAAGTTCTACTTACTCCTCTTTATCAAATAATTATACCATCATATATTATAATTTATACGGAAATTTCATAGTGCTATATAAACTTTTGTTTTAGAAAGAAAATACTCAGTTGAAAGTATTTAGACTTGGTTTTACACTTGTTAAAGCCTGTTGATGGTATGACTTTCATATATGTGTTAGGGGATGAGGATCTTCTTGACACAAGTTGTTCTTTTTTAGAAAATTTCACTTTTAAAAAAATATTAAAGTTTGACCCTTGTATATATTTACTGTCCCTCCTTGGCAACTGACTTTCAGAAAACACATAGAATTATTTAAATGTCACAATTCTTTACTACACATTCTCACATCTAACACAATGAAAAAATTTGACAATTCAGTGTGGGGTGAAAAACTGAGGAGAGAAAATCAATAGTAAAGAAGAGGAGTGGATACTTTACTTATATGTTTTACAACTAAATCTGGACTTAAGGACAGCTAGATACACTGGATTTATTATCTGAATCTTACTGCATTAGGTAATAAAAAGGCCAGTTGTAGAACAAGAAATCAGTAAATATGTCATAGAGCACAAAGCTTAACCAGAAAGGGGTCTATTTTTGTGGGTTTTTTTTTTTTTTTTTTTTTTTTTTTTTTTTTTTTTTTTGCTCTTCGGCACGTCTCAGTTTGAAAAAAAATGTTTCAATAAAGTTTCTGTGCAACAGAGGGTAATTAGGAGAAAATGACCTTGAGGTTTATGCTGCTTTTAAAGCAGCCACTTGGCAAATCATTGCAGGCATGAATGTCAGCTTAAGATAGATGTTTATAGGAAAACTGTGAAATGCAATCTATGAATGGAAACTTTGTCTTCTGACCATGTATGGCAAATCTTAGGCCTAAAAGTCACTCTTTATTATTTCATACTGATAAGTATACAACAGCTTTCATAAGAATTAGTAGATGAGTCTGTTAAAAGAACTAGTTTAAAGCTCCCATTTTCAAAATATGTTCTGCTTTTCTACAAATATCATATCCTTCAGTCTAAATTTCATATCAAAGAGATTAGTAGTCTGAAAATTAACGTGTATTTCACTTTTTATATACAATGACATTTTACAATGTACCTTAACCCTCAGCCTTTCTAAACAGCATATCTCCTTCAAATACAACATTTTTCATGACGTAATATTTTCATTTTTAAGCCAGTATTTTCGAAAAATAAGAATTGCAATTTCTGTCTAAAACAATAACACTTTATTGTTGATCGTAGTTTCAATCTCACATTTCGGTGTAACATATGTGTTGTAGGGAGCAATGTTGAAAGTGTTTCTATCATATTTAGTTTTCCCAATCCAATTGGAGTGTCAAGAAACAATTTCCGCTAAAACTAAAATGTTCAAATATCTGATAATTAGACCCTGATCTACATTTAATCTATAGAGAGTAACATGAATAGAGATATGATTAATATCACCTATATCAGACTTCTTATGATTTTTAAAAAATGTATCCCTGAAACATGGTAGATTTAGTGAATGCATTTTTATTGTGAAGAAATATGAAACAACCCTCTGGTAGAAATACATGAGAGTGCAATTAATGACATGGGCTGATAGTATGATAAAGTGGGATTTCAGAAAGAATTTGAGTATAGGAATGAGAACACTGTAATTGCAATCTTACAGATCAATCACTAGTTGCAGGACTGGTAATGTTGCCTATTTTCCACACCATTGCTATGAGGATGAATAGAGACTAATTTGAGTTAATGTGATTTAAAACCAAGGTATATCCCACTGAAATGGGAAAGTTCCCTGATCCCCGTCACAGGACATGAGACAGGAGTGTGGCTCATCTGTTCTGTTGTCCCTCTAGGGGGCGCATGCAGATGGGCAAGTGCAAAGGCCAGGGTGAGTGCTTTGGGCTCCAGCCCCTGCAGCAATGTCTAGGGGTGGGGCCTGAAAACACAGTGTTACAAACCTTTTTCAGCTTTGCCGCACTCAGAAGGCTTGAGTGTTAAACAGCTCAGTGAACCCTCTGCCCTTGCAACTTTTTTGGTGTGAAAACAGGAATGCCTGTTAGGGCTGCAGGTCTTCAGGCTTGAGGTTGGGGCCTTTGCTGGGGAACCACCCTCTTCTACCCAGTATTTCCCCAGTAAAAAAGATAAAATAATTATAATAATAACAGGAATAACAATATAGCTAAATCATGATGAAGTTTTTAATACAAATACATTTTTAAAATTTAACAAAATAAATGCATTGAAATTGATCATTGTACTGTATATAAGAAAATATTACTGCTTTTTTGGAAATATACATTGAAATATTTAGAATAATTGATGTATTTAAATTACTTTCAAATTGTTTATGATAAAGTAATCTGGAAAAATATTAGCAACCAGTAATCTGGGTAATGGTTACATGAGGCTCTTTGTACTACTCTTAACAATTTCACTGTAAATATGACAATATTCTAAATAGAAATTGAGGAAAATCTTACTGTATAATTTGTCACATCAATAGACTAAATAATTTCAAGAATGTCAGAATAAAAAGATTTGATGAAATTCAAGTGTACTCATGATTTAGGACTCAGAAAAATAAGAGTAGAAGGGCATATCTACAGCCTGATTAAAAGCATCTAAAAATATATTCACATACTTTAATACTTTATTGTACTTTACATACAATATAACATATTGATTTCAATTATAAGTTGAGATTTGACATCTGTGTAAGTCCATGTAATCACCAGCACAATCAAGAAATAGTATATTGCTATTGTCCCACATAAATTCCCTGAGTCTCTTTTGCACTTGATTCCTACCAACCACACCCTACTCCTAGACAAAGACTAATATTCTTTCTGCCACTGTTGATTAGTTTCCATTTCTATTGCTTCATATAACCAGTTTCATATAGTTTGAGATCTTTGGGTCTGGCTTAATTTTAACAGGATAATGTTTTTTGAGACAATTTGAGGTTTTTGCAGTTTGCTGAGGCTCATCAAAGTTGTTGCAGTTTATTTCTTTTTGTTGCTGACACATTTCCACTTCTTGGGTAAATACCTAAAAGGAGAATCAATAGGTCATAAAAGTCTATGTTTAACTTAGAAGAAACTGTCAAAATATTATCTGAAAGGATCATACTATTTATAGTTCTTCCAGCAATGGATAAGAGTTTATCTACTTCACCTGCAATATTTGGTATTTGATTTTCATCATTTTAGTGGGTACAGATTTGTATCGTATTGTTTTTTATTGCATTCCTCTGATGCCGAGTGATGTTGAGGGTCTTTGCTGGTCCTTATTGACCATACTTAAATTTTCTTTTCTGAAATGACTTTTAGACTCTTTTACTATTTTCTGTACTTTTTTGCTATTTTCAAGTCTCTTGCTGTTTTGCTGTCTTTCTTATTGTTATTGGTTCTAAAGAATTTTATATATATATATATATATATAGTAATAAGCTTTTTATCAAACACATATATAAAATAGTTTCTTCTAGGTTGTAGCTAGAATTTTTGTTCTTTTAAAGATGTCTTTAGTAGAACAGAAAATTTAATTTTGATAGAAGGAAATATTTCCTTTCTAATGGTTTATACTTCTTGTGTACTATTTTAAACATCTTTGGCTGTTTCAAATCTGTAAGACATTTATTTGTTATATATTTTCAATTAATGATTGCGTAGAGCAGTGGCCTTCAATCTTTTTGGCAATATACATACATAAAGGATTAAAGAGAATATAATGAAGAAATGCATGCCAATAAATATGAAAAAGACAAAGTGAAAAAGCTTATAGAAAATTGTATACTACAAACGGTCATTCAACAAGTAGATAATCTAAGTAGCCCTAGAGTAAAGAAAGATGTTGTATTTATGTTTGAAAATTCAGACAAAAACAATTAAAATCTAGCAACAGATGACTTCATTGGTGAAGTCGATCAAATGTTTAAGAAAGAAGTAATGCCAATTATACAACCTTTTCCAAAAAAGCAGAACCAATGTTTCTCAACATTGATGTCCTTCATGATATTGAAGAAGTTTAATTGGATTAGGTGTTAATTTTTCTTTGCAAATGTTCTTCCTACATCTATTGAGAGGATTATATGTTAATTCTTCTTTATTCTTTTAACAGAGATAAACATGGTTTTATTTTTGAATATTAACTTCAATTTCAATATAAAAAAATCAACACGACATTTTATGCTGTAATACTCATACTTAAATTTGGACCAATAATAATTGCTATATTCTGAAAAGAATTTTTTAGAACATCAATAAATAAAATGAATTAAATGGCCATGCAAATAAAATAAAGATAATTAAAAATTAATTAAATATTTATCAAGCAAAGTATGAATACTCTGTACAAATAGAATTTTTTTCCTTTGGAGAAATTTTAGTGTATAACGGCCTAGTTTTTAAAGATTTTATTATCTGACCAAACCACATTCAGGGGGGTACAAGGAAAGAGGTTATATTGGGGGTTAAATTATCTTAATATTTGGAACCAGACAACAGTTTACAGGTTTTAATTTTTAGATGAATCATAGAAGCACATAGGATATTTGGAAACACAGCTTTTCTATTTTTACATGTTACCTTAATTTTGAAGAATGATGTCTGACATTTGTTAATTTAGTTGCTTATATATTTATCTCATAAGCATTTATTGAAAGATTACTAATTTTCTATCCTTGGGATAAACTTTGGAGATACAACAGTAAATAAGAAAGACGTAATTACCACCTTTCCACAGACTAATTTAGAGAGTTGGAGAAGATCATAAGAAAAGATAAAATATGAAGTGTCACTTATGCTATTATAAACAGGTAGATAGACTGGGCATGACTGCTCCTGCCTGTAGTCCTAACACTTTGGGAGGCTGAAGCAGGAGGATTGCTTGAGCCTAGGAGTTCGAAACCAGTGTGCGCAATATAGTGAGACTCTGCCTTTACTAAGAATACAAAAATTAGCCGGGTGCAGTGGCTCATGCCTGGAGTTTCAGCTGTTCAGAGGGCTGAGGTGGGAGGATTGCTTGAGCCTAGGAGGCTGAGGCTTCAGTGAGCCAAGATTGCACCACTGCATTGGGTGACAGAGTGAGATCTTGTATCAAAACAAAACGAAACAAAACAAAACAAAAAAACCAGCTATAAAAGCACATGATAGGGACATTTAATTCAAATATACATTTTGGTGAAGGAACTGTATTTTGTCTTAGTTTTGAGGGATGACTGATATTAGCCTGGTTGCTAGAGCTTGTACATGGAAGAAAGAACATTCAGGCAGAAAAACAGCAAACTTTAAATGAGACATAGAGCATTTGAGGAAATAAAAATCACAAAATTAAAAAAAAAAAAATGTTCTTATGGATATAGCCTGGACTCCGAAAGCTTAGGAGGCATTTGGAGGAAACTCAAGATATGTAGAATGTAGTAGAAGTCAAAATGGTTAAGAATGGTGTTTAACAAATGTGACTAATTGGATACGAGTGTAGAGGGTAGGACAGCCTCAAGGATAACATTCATTGCTTTAGCCTTAGAAGATGGATTAATTAGAGATACCATCTGAAGAGGATAAGTTTTGGGCATAGTGACTTTGAGGAGCTTATGATACACCAGTGGTTGGTGGTTAGACATACGAGTCTGAGTGGAGGAGGGGACTGAGCAGGATATAAAGACTTGACATCATCAACATTTAGGTAGACAATGCAATTGTGAAAATGAGTAAGTTCACTAGAAGGAAACACAAAGAAGAAACTTGAATGTCTATATTTTAGAGCACAGAACTCTATTATTTAATTTCAAAGTATGTTAGTTACTAGCCACAGGATTTAAATTATATGACTTGTTAGGGCCTCAAAGTTATCATCTGTAAAATGCAGGGTACTATAATAGAACATAAAGCTCTAAAATACAATGAATCGAATAGTGTTTCAGCCCATTGTTTTAGATAGTCAACACAAAAGTTGACTATCAACTTTGATATCCATGGAGGAATTGGTCCCAGGACCCCCTTTTACACATGGATATCTAAATCCATGGATGCTTGTAAAATAGCATAGTATTTGCATATAACGTGCACTCATCCTTCCACAAACTTCAAATAATAACTAGATAGCATATAACACTTAATGCAATGTAAATGTTATATAAATAGTTATTATGATTGTTTTTTATTTATTTTACTTTTTATTGCTGTGTTGTTGTTTTTCTAGTTTCTTTTTTCTTTTTGGAATGTGTTTAATTCATGGTTGTTCGAACCCACAAATACAGAACCCTCAGATATGGAGAGCTAAATGTGTATACACAGAGGCTAAATGTATAGCCACAGCGGCTTGTCTTGGCTACATCTGGACTGAGAATTTTATAGTCCTACTGCTACTATGTATTTAATAATGTTGCCTTTATAGCTAAGGAATACTGAAACAATTGTTTGCCATTCCCTATAATTGGTCCAATATGTTTATTTTCCAAATGTGGTTGAAAGAGCATACATATATCAATTACCTGCTTTGTGCTGGACACTTAACAGAAAGATTGGTCAGTTTAAGAGAGCTACAACACTTTTTAATTTCTATGTTGATATATTATTCATCTTTTCCTAGAATCAGCACTTGAGGTTTGTAAACATAGTGATTTTAAAGATAAACATATATTCTTTT